>NC_077231.1:65945958-66245958 GCF_027887165.1 Monodelphis domestica | reverse complement strand
ATCTGGCCTCAGACACTTACTGGCTGTGGGACGGGAGCAAGTCACTTAGCTGTGTTTGCCTCAGTTTCTCCTCTGTAAAATAAGCTGGAGAAGGAAACAGCAAACCCAAATGGAGTCACAAAGAATTAGACACAACTTGAAATGACCAAATACACACAGTAATATACTAAATACACTAAAGATCATTTCATATATTTTGGTAATGTAACAACTATATCACAAAACCATGGTCATAGTTGAACTCCCAGGGATCAAAAGTAGAAAACCCTAAACACATTCATATATACTTTCACAGTACCAAATGTTTTTTGATTGAAATTTGATCTTGAAAGACCAAAAAATGTGCAAATGAAAACTAAGATAAAAATTTAATAGAATTGTTTAATGCAGCAATACACATTTTAAATGTTGGCTTCTATTCATTAGATCTCTTACAAGAAAGGTAGCATGACATTGGAGATAAAGACATGATTTCTCCAATCCTTCCTGCGAATTTTGTTTAGGTTTGTAGCTCTTGTTTCTATTTATGCCTGGGTCCCCTCTCCCTGTGAAAAGCTGCATAAAAGAATATCTACATTTTTTTTTCTAATTGCATGAATGCTTAGTCTTTGAGATCCTTACTAACTGAACCTATATTTCTTAAAAGTTATTCAGAATTCTTGTGGGATGCCTGGATTCCAGACATTGAGTTCTGACCCGAACAAACTTGGTCAAATTCCTTTCCAACTCCAGGACTCGGGCTCCTCTATAAAAGGGGGACATAGTAAGACAGAAGGCATGCTTCTTTTCCGTTTCAAGATTTTGTGAATTGTAGTTAGTGAAAAATAACACTAAATTAAGAGTCCGCATTATATTGAAGGAATCCCTGAGGTATTCACATCGTATTGGAAAAAAAAAAAAACAACTTTAGCATATAAATGCTCTATTCTATTTTCCTAATTGAAGCCCTTTTAATTCTAGGGGGGGGGGAATTTCCCCCCTTCCCCCCCCCCCCCCCCGTAGAACACAAAAGATGTTCAGACTCTAAGGTTGTCTGTTCCGAGTCTGCTGGCCTTAGCGAACGCCACGCTGTCAGCCGGAAGGTGGGCCCCTTAGTGTGTGCGCTCCGCAGTCGGGTGAGGAGGCAGAGACGTCGGAACGGTCACCTGCCTGCATGCCGTGTTCTGGCCCTAGACGGTCGGGGGACACCTGCCTACGCTCCCTATGGAGGTGGCCCAAGAGCCAGAGCCCCGGATCTGCCGTTGGGAAGCCCCAAGCTCAAACGCAGCTTCAAGCCACATACTAGCCGGGTGGTCATGGGCGAGTCACCCAGTCCTGCTGGCCTCCGCTTCCTGTCTATAAAAAGAGCGGGAGAAGGATATGGCAAACCATCTCGATATCTTTGACAATAAAACTTCAAAAGGGGGTGATGAAAAGTCAGGCACGACTAAAACGAGACTGAACTACAACAAACTGAGCCAATTTAGAGCAGTTCACAAAACGTTGTATTACTAAAACGTCAGAAATAAAGGCGGGACATATAGCAAAGGCAATGATATGACGTGACTCCTCCTCGAACCAGGCAGTTGATCTGCATGGGGCGGTCACTGACAATACAGTCACTATTAAAGAGCGAAGCTTAAGGCCACCAGGCACTGGTCGTCTGTTTTACCCCATAATGCACGCGGATGGAGGCTGCTAGCTGGCTCATTGAATAGGGTACCAGGCATAGATCCGAGAGGTCCTGAGTTCAAATGTGTCCTCAGACACTTTCTAGATGGGTGACCCTGGTTAAGTCACTTAACCCCCATTGCCTAGTTCTTACCACTCTTCTGCCTTGGAACCAATACACAGTACTGATTCCAAGATGGAAGTTAAAGAATTAAAAAAGGAAAGAAAGATAAGGGTTTAAAAAATGGTAATTTTTAAAAAAGTGCGTCCTTTAAACTCACAACGTACAAATCCTGTTCTTCCCTCCCCCGGTCCCAAAATGAAGAATTCCTGCCTGTTTGGTCAGCATTTCTAGCCTCCTGTCCCTTTGCAAGTAACATCTACTGAGTTTACTGAAGTCCTATACATGCCTTCCATGAGGGACTGGCTTCAGGCTCTCATATATTCTCTGTTCTACCATCTACTTAAAGCTTTTCTCCTCTCCAGGTCTTCTATGCCATCTCCACATTTCTGGCTTCCTCCGCTTACCAAATGCATTTCTAGACTCTCCTCAACCTTAGGAAATGATTTGCTAAGAGGTACATGATAATATGTTGGTCAACAGTCATAGGACTAGTAGATGCATTGTAGGGGCCGAGACCTTATCCACAAAATGTGTATAAGGGCAAGATGAAAAGTTCTATTCCCCCAAAAATAAGTAGGCGTGGGGGGGGGGCAGCTGGGTGGCTCAGTGGATGGAGAGCCAGGCCTAGAGCCGGGAGGTCCTGGGTTCAAATCTGGCCTCAGACACTTCCCAGCTGTGTGACCCTGGGCAAGTCACTTAACCCCCATTGCCTTAAAAAAAAAAAAGTAGGCATGGGAGGAGAACAGGAATCTGAGGGAAAAAATGTAAAAATGAGAGAAAGGTGCTATTCTGAGAAAAAAAGGAAAATACAATGGCAAGTGCTATCAAAGTATTCCTGGGACATAAGAGAGATGCCCATAAGCACAAAGATGCCTGTCCCCAAGTGAAGAGGAGACCAAGAGGCCAATCTAGAGAGTTAAGGGGGTTTTATCTCATTACAGATCCAACATATAAATTTTGTATACTGGATACCAAACATTTATAATTTTATACACACATTTACAAATTTTATATATACATTTTCTATATTAGATAATGTATACATCTTACATGCTTCATTGAAATACATGATAAAGTGACTGGAAAGGTGATCATTTTAAATACTTCCACAATCTCTGATTTTATTGATTTAAGTACTTTCTCAGCTAAAGTAGATCACAATTACATTATGATTTATTCAAAAGTCTTCAAGAATTGATGTTGCAGAAAATCTATCCTCTGTAGCTAATCTGGTGCTAAGCCTCTCCAAGGCTGGCTAAGGTTGGTCACTTATGTCTGTCACATAGATGACAGACAATCGGGACTGTCACCAGGTTCATAGGAAAAGTCCTTCTAGCTTGGTAGGACCTGCCAGAGCCAAAAGGTAAAAATCATTTCCATCCCTCTCAGTTTTTAAATGAGGAAAAATGAGACCAAGAACAAGTTGGTGTTTAGCCACCAAGAACACATTAGTAGTAAGTAGCAGAACCAGGATTTAAACTCAGATTCATTTGACCCCCAATTCAGTGTTCTTTACACTGTACCATGTAGTTGGCTAATTTGGGAACTTTGAATTTTCAGTTTTATATTCTTAGTGTTTTGGACCATGAGTCTTATCTTCATATGAGTAACTTTTGGAATGGCTCACTTGTCAGCGGTCATAATAAGTTCTTATCCCCTGGAATATGTTTTTTTTTCTCCTCACTCCCATGCTGATGTAATAGTTTCTTAACCATTCTTCCATTTCCAGTCAATTCTGCACAACATCACCAAATTAATCTTCAAATATCTTTAGTGATGATCCATTGATCCCAAGAGAAAGTGTAAAATCCTTAACAGTATGATTCCAATTTGCCTTTTCAACATTATCTCCTACCATTTCCCTACATGAACCTTTCTCTCTAGTCAGCCACAATGGCCTACTAATTGGAGCCCTAACTTATATTACAACTACTTTGACTTTCTCCTTCTATTCAGAAAAAACGCTCATTTCTGCCCATATTCTACTCATATGTCAAGGGTGAAAGATCACTTGTTGGATGTATTATAGTGAAAATTCTATTTTTGGTAGGAGCTGGACTAAATGTTCATCAATGTCTATTCCAGCTCTGAAAATCTGTTATTCTGAAATTCTACGAAATGTCTTACTACTCATTATCATTTATACATTGTGCTATAATGATTATTCATAGATATTCATATATATATATTATATTATGTATACAAATGTGTATATAGAATCCCTAACTAGATTGTCGTTATCTTGAGGCAGAAATCAAACTTCAAAGTTTCTTTTTTTTAATTTTTTTAAAAATTTGAACATTATTTTATTTGGTCATTTCCAAACATTATTCATTGGAAACAAAGATCATTTTCTTTTCCTCCCCCACCTCCCCCCACCTCTCCCATAGCCAACAAATGATTCCCCTGGGTATCACATATGTCAAACCCATATTGAATGATTCAAACCCAGTTCCATGTTGTTGGTATTTGCATTAGAGTGTTCATTTAGAGTCTCTCCTCAGTCACATCCCCTCATCCCCTGTAGTCAAGCAGTTGCTTTTCCTTGGTGTTTTTACTCCCACAGTTTGTCCTCTGCTTGTGGATATTGTTTTTTAGATCCCTGCAGATTGTTCAGGAACATTGCATTGACACTAATGGAGAAGTCCATTACATTCGATTGTACCACAGTGTATCAGTCTCTGTGTACAATGTTTTCCTGGTTCTGCTCCTTTTACTCTGCATCACTTCCTGGAGGTTGTTCCAGTCTCCATGGAATTCCTCCACTTTATTATTCCTTTGAGCACAATAGTATTCCATCACCAACATATACCACAATTTGTTCAGCCATTCCTCAATTGAAGGGCATCCCCTCATTTTCCAATTTTTTTGCCACCACAAAGAACGCAGCTATGAATATTCTTGTATAAGTCTTTTTCCTTATTATCTCTGTGGGGTACAAACCCAGCAGTGCTATGGCTGGATCAAAGGGCAAGACAGTCTTTTATCGCCCTTTGAGCATAGTTCCAAATTGCCCTCCAGAATGGTTGGATCACTTCATAACTCCACCAGAAATGAATTAATGTCCCTACTTTGCCACATCCCCTGCAGCATTCATTACTTCCCTTTGCTGTCATGTTAGCCAATCTGCTAGGTGTGAGGTGATACCTCAGAGTTGTTTTGATTTGCATCTCTCTGATTATAAGAGATCTAGAACACTTTTTCATGTGCTTATTAATGGTTTTGATTTCTTTGACTGAAAATTGCCTATTCATGTCCCTTGCCCATTTATCAATTGGAGAATGGCTTGATTTTTTGTTCAATTGATTTAGCTCTTTGTAAATTTGAGTAATTAAACCTTTGTCAGAGGTTTTAATGAAGATTGTTTCCCAATTTGTTGCTTCCCTTCTGATTTTAGTTACATTGGTTTTGTTTGTACAAAAACTTTTTAATTTGATGTAGTCAAAATTATTTATTTTACATTTTGTGACTCTTGCTTTTAAAATCTTTCCCTTCCCAAAGGTCTGACAAGTATACTATTCTGTCTTCACCTAATTTACTTATAGTTTCCTTCTTTATGTTCAAGTCATTCACCCATTTTGAATTTATCTTGGTGTGGGGTGTGATCCAAACCTAATCTCTCCCACACTGTCTTCCAATTTTCCCAGCAGTTTTTATCAAATAGTGGATTTTTGTCCCAAAAGCTGGGATCTTTGGGCTTATCATAGACTGTCTTGCTGAGGTCACTTACCCCAAGTCTATTCCACTGATCCTCCTTTCTGTCTCTTAGCCAGTACCAAATTGTTTTGATGACCACTGCTTTATAGTATAGTTTGAGATCTGGGACTGCAAGTCCTCCTTCCTTTGCATTTTTTTTTTTCATAATTTCCCTGGATATCCTTGATCTTTTGTTCTTCCAAATGAACTTAGTTATAGTTTTTTTTCTAATTCAGTAAATAAGTTTTTTGGAAGTTCCATGGGTATGGCACTAAATAAGTAAATTAATTTGGGTAGGATTGTCATTTTTATTATGTTAGCTTGTCCCACCAATGAGCAATCAATGTTTTTCCAATTGTTTAGATCTAGTTTTAACTGTGTGGAGAGTGTTTTGTAGTTGTGTTTGTCATTTTTAAGTTTCTAGAGCACCCAGGACCATACCTTTCACATAATAAACATTCAATATATTTTTTGTTGTTTAAGAGTTAATTAATATGGGGAAAATGAATTGGACAGAATTCTTTAAAATGGAAATTGGAATGGTGTAAATTAAATACTAAAAGAGAAAGTAAAAGTTTTACAGAGTAATAGTTCTGATTATATTCTGAGCTGCCACTTAGGAAAATTACATCTGCTTCTCATTATTTATATTTTTCTTCTACACTATAACACAATGAGCTGCTTCAGAACTTTGAAGGACAGAAGAAAAATAGCTTTTCCTGTCAAAGGAAGTATCTCTTTAGGGGATGCAAAAGAGATGTCTGACTTACTATGTGTCCAAATCTGGTCAGATTTTGGCCAAAGATCATGTATTTGGCTCAAACCCAGGTATCTAGACAACTGGTTTGGGCCAGATGGTCTGAACCATCTCTAGACAATATATGGAGTATAGGATCCATTCCTAGATTTTCATAAGGTCCTTCCTGTTGTACAGTGAATGACCTAAACTAAACAAAGGGACACTGAATCTCATAAAATCCCAAAGCTTACCATAGAACAGGCCCCTCTCTCCTACTACTCTTCTTTTACTTAAGAGTGGTAGGAAAAAGAGCAAGGAATCAATTCATGGATTGGAACTATAAACTACAGGATTAAATGTAATTTGAGAGTTATTCTCTCTTTCTTTGTGTCTCATCTTCTGGGTTAGAAACAAATTTGTCTACTGAAGTGGCCTAGACATAGAAGAAAGCAAAAAGTTATTAACCTCTCTGCATTATTTTCCTTATGGAACAATTTCCCTTTCTCTAAGATAGGCAAGAATAACAGGATAGTTGAATTCTGATCCAAGAAGAAATGCTACTTCCCCCTCCCCCCTCCAAGATTAAAAAAAGAATTAAGGACAAGGCAAGGGTGAGATGGAACAATTATGGAGAGTGCTTTAATTGATCAGGAAAAGGAATAAGAAGGAAGTATCAAGTAGGAGAGGCAGAGAGGTTTTCCTGTCACTACCTGGCTCAGCCAGCTTCAAGAAAGGGTGATATCCAATGGCTAAAAAGGGAGGCAGATGGAGGTTCTAATCCAAGCTCTTCCCCAAACTCATTGTTTGACCTTAAATAAGTCATTTATTCCCTATATTGCTTAATTTTCTTGTCTGTATGAAGAGGATGTACTAGATTACTAAATACTCTTCTAACTGGCATTCCAGAAAACTCAATAATGCAATAGTCAAGAACTCAAAAGCTCCCCATATTCAAAATAAGATGAACACAAATTTATCCTGTCATTTGTGATTCAGTTCATAATCATGGTTTCAAACACAGTAATTTGGATTGTTATAAATAAAAAATGAATCTTGGAGGCTGTAATGTAGGGACACAAGGGAATAAGGAGGATGGAGGGAGAGAGGGAATGGGGTGAGAAGGTGAACAGTGTTCTTCCCCTCTCTTCCTTTTTGGGGGTAGATAGCCAAGTCCTGTCTCCTTGACAGAGGGAGTATGCCTCCTCAGAGAATGGTTCTGGGAGATGGAGGACAAGAACTAGAGGGGGGAGCCCTAGTAAGACGGCACAATGCCCCCCTAGAGGTTCAATCTCTTTTTGAGAGGCAAGATGAATTCTTCTGCCTCTGGTTTCCTCAAAGACAGTCCCCTTAAGGATCCTGGGGCTATACCACTACCCAGGAGAGATGTTTATTCCTTGGATTTGGCAGTTTGGATCGCTGGGATCCAGAGGTTAACCCCCTTTTTGGGGAGAGGTGTGACCTCCCCAAATCCTTAGTCCCCTTTTTTATTGCCAGAAACTGACCCAGACCTAATTCTAGAGTAAGAGATGATTTATTTGGGTTCAAACAGGGAAGGAGTAGTAAGGGTATCAAACAGGGAAAATGGGGGTACAGGAAGCCCTACAATTGTTCCCTCTGGCAAATTGGCCTTCCAAAGTTTAGGGGTTCAAGGCTTTCCCAGCCTTGATCCCTCTTTTTGTCTGCTGCCAGTTGATCCCTACTCCTAAGCTAACTAGCTTTGAATACAGGAGTCCAGGAACAAAAGAGAGAGAGAGGTAGAGAGGGAGATCCTTGAAAAAGGATCTCTGTGGATGGCTTTCCTCAAAGACCCAGTCCACAATATCCACTGATAGCTTTTGATTATAGTTATTTGGAGTTGAGTGAGAGGTATCCAGGGGTTCAGGAACAGATAGTTGATCTCCAGAGAAACAGCTTCTTCCCAGCCTAGGAAATCTGTTTCTTCCCACCGGCGCCTAGCTGGAAGAAGTGTGAAGTGAAGTGGCCAGTTGCCCTTCTCTTCTGGAACCTTCAGTTTTTTCTTCTTGCTCCTCCTCCACCCTCTCTGCAGCTGTCTCTGTGAGAGACTGCTCTCTGCTCAAAGTGGACTATCTCTCTCTTCCTATTTTACAATGCTTATTACTAGACTTGTAAGCATTTATTAGCAAGGAGAGAGTAAGAGAGATAAGGTTTCTAGCCTTTCTAACTTAAGTAGGATCAGGTCCGGATTCCAGCCTGGCTTCCCCTGCCAGAGACTGCAAGGTGAGAGAAGAGCTCAGAGAAAGAGCAAGCCCAGAAAGAGAGTCTGATCAGAGAGAAAAACAGGAGAGGCTACCCAGCTTCTCCTGCTGGCTTTTCAAAATTAAGCTCTCCCCCCCACCCATCCTTCAATTGACTAATGGTTTCTGTGAACCTTCACACTATCCCAGCCTGATTCCTATGCTGAGTCTCCTGGATGGAGGTCCCCTAGATACTCAGTTTACACAGGATACATTTGGTGGAATGAGAGCTGTCCACAGAGTTAGGAAAACCTGGAGTCAAATCTTGCCAATGAGGCTCTGGCCCCCAAACAACTCTTTAAGACTACAAATTGTAGAGGAGGTGTTCATCTGTAGGGGTAAAGAAAGTTCCCCACTTGGAGGTCCCTAAAGGAAATGAGGGGAGAACTAACTTAAATCCAAAAGCCAAAGACTTATACCCAAGAAATCCTATAACACTCAAAGATACCAGTCCTGGGGATCGGTTTAACACAGATCAATGCCAAACTGCCAATGACTGTCTATTCCCTAAACCAGAGACTGCAAAACAACGTAAGGGAGTGGGAACAGAAGAGTCTTTGACAGTGAAACCTCATCCAAGCAGTTCTCAAACTGATATTAACACAAACACAAACCTTTCCCCTGTGCAAGCTGTTAGCTCACAGACAGCAGAGGTCCAAAGTGATACAAGTGTATTACAAACCCTGGAGCAAGAAAATAAAGATAATAATGGGAAAACTGTGCATGCAAACAACACAATATCTAGTTTACAACATGAGGCAGAGATACAAGAACCCTATGTATGGATCAAAGTGGGAGATCAAAATTACAAGACAATCATTGATATGGGGGCAGCCAAATCCCTATTAAAGTCATTCCTAGGGGACACCACGATAGAAGGTATGGTTTCAGTGGCAGGTGCTACAGGACAGACAGAATGCAATTGAAATCTAAGATGGTAATGCTAGGTCCACTGTCCATTGATCATACACTCCTTCTAAAACCAGGGTGTCCAGACAATCTTTTGGGACATGATTTTCTTTGTAAAATTGGGACAACTTTACAATGTAAGCAATCAGGGAACATTTACCTCCATTTGCCAAAACAATCCCTGAAACATTATCTTCTATTATTTTGGGGGCAGCTTGATGAGACCACTGATCAGCAGCAGGCTATTACCTCTCTTTATGACATTCTTACAGACATTCCACAGGGTGTATGGGCAGCACATAAGAATGATGTGGGAATGATTAAATTGGTACAACCAGTAAAGATAGAAGTCAAAGACTGTATACCTCCCAACATCCCTCAGTATAAGTTCAGCAGAGAAGTTGAAGAAGGCATAATACCTATTATCAACAGCTTGCTGGAGCAGGGCATATTGAGACAAACTGTGTCAGAATATAATAGCCCAATACTAGCTATTAAAAAAGAGCAAGCCAAATTCTGATGGTACATAAATTGGCGATTTGTGCAGGATCTCGGAGCAATCAATAATATAATCAAGGAAACCCATACCATCACACCATCTGCCAATGACATTATTTCTGAGATTCCTAGCAATGCATTATGGTATACCATAATTGAATTAAGCAATGCATATTTTACAGTTCCTCTCCATCCTGATAGTCAAAATATATTTGCATTCTCATGGAAGAAAAATAAGCTCTGCTGGACTCGTTTAGTGCAGGGCTGTTGTGAGAGTACATCGATTTTCTGCCAGCTGCTGAAAAGAGACCTGTAAAATATAAAATTCAAACACAGCAAGCTAGTACATTATGTGGATGATCTGCTTCTGGCATCCCCTGATGCAAAAACATGCCTAGAAGACTGAAAGAGGCTGTTAATAGAATTGTACAAAAGAGGACATAAGGTCTCAAAAACAAAGTTGGAAGGGGTTCTCCCAAAAGTCGAGGACCTAGGTTTTATCCTGGAAAAAGGACACCAGGAAAATATCCAGTAAGAGAATAGCAGATATACAGAAACTAGGCGTTCCACGTACAAAAAGACAACTTAGGGCATTCCTGGGCACTACTGGGTTCTCACATCATTATATCTCCAGATATTCATAGATTTCCAAATGTCTCAAAGATCTGACAAAAGATGAGGTTGAGGAGCCATTGAAGCTCATAAAAGAACATCTACATGCTCTGTCCACTTTAAAACAAGCTATCCTAACAGCTCCAGCCCTTGGCATTCCAAATTATAACAAAGATTTTAATTTATATGTCCATGAGGCTAAGGGTATGGCTTCTGGAGTGCTAGCCCAATATCCAGGATAGACTTTAAGACTTATAGCATATTACAGTGCAATTTTGGACCCAGTGGCAAAAGGCTTGATGAATTGTCTGTGCAGCATTGCTGCTGCTGCCCTCATGATTAAAAAAGCTAATGAATTAGTGCTGGGATGCAAGCTCCATGTTTACTCTGAACACCAGCTAGAAAAATTGCTAAAATCCCAGAGTAGGCATGCATTTACATCTGTAAGGCTATCTCAGTATGAAATCATTTTGCTGGCAAATGACAATCTATTTTTAAACAATATTTTATTTGGTCATTTCAAAACATTATTCATTGGAGACAAAGATCATTTTCTTTTCCTGCCCCCCCCCCCCATAGCTGACGCGCGATTCCACTGGGTTTCACATGTGTTCTTGATTCGAACCCATTTCCATGTTGTTGGTATTTGCATTAGAGTGTTCATTTAGAGTCTCTCCTCAGACATGTCCCCTTAACCCCTATAGTCAAGCAGTTGCTTTTCCTCAGTGTTTTTACTCCCACAGTTTGTCCTCTGCTTGTGGATAGTGTTTGTTCTCCTAGATCCCTGCAGATTGTTCAGGGACATTGTATTGACACTAATGGAGAATCTGGTTATCACAAGGAGGAAAGCCCATCTTGCCCAAAAGGCTGTACCAACCCCCCTGAAATGTGATTCACTCCAGAGGTCATTACGGAATGCAATCCATGCTGGATGAGGTCCGCCTGTTTTGGGAAGCTCCAGGGATATCAACAACTGCTATAAGATTGTGTCAGACATGTGACATCTGTAGAAAGTTTAATCAAGGTCATTTCAAATGCAAGGCATTGGGACGACGACCCCTATCTTATACACCTTTCCAGTGTCTACAGATCAATTTTATTAACATGCCTGGGGACCGAAGATATAAATATGTTTTAGTCATAGTGGACAGACTCACTTGATGGACAGAAGCATATCCACCAAAGAAAACAACACTGGTATGGTAGTGAAAACATTGCTTAAAGAAATAGTTCCTAGATAAGGCATTCCAAACACCATAGACTCAGACAGGGGAAGTCACTTTACATCTAGCATTTTACAACAAGTGTCTAAGTCTCTGGGAATAAAGGGTAATTTTCATAATGCATATAGACCAGAAAGTTCAGGACAGGTGGAAAGAATGAATGAGTTGAAAACCACGATAGCCAAACTCTGTGCCCAAACTCATCTTAAATGGTCAGAGGTTCTTCCAATTGTTCTGTTCTGAGGATGAAACCCAGAGGAGACTTACATATTTCCCCATATGAGATGTTGTATGAACAGTATGGAAACAGTATGGAAACAGTATGGAAAATTTCCAGTATGGAAAAGAATGACCGCTAAACCATCTTATCTTTCCATGCTGGGAGGGGAATGCCAGTTACACACCTATCTGACACAGATACAAAATAGGCTGGAAGAACTGAGAAGTCTGGGACTACTAGTGCAAAGGGTCCCACTAGATTTCTCATTACATAACATAAGACCAGTGGACAAAGTATATGTAAAAAATTTTGTCAAAGACAAACCCACAGATCCGAGATGAATTGGTCCATATGATATAGCTTTTACCACTCCTACATCAATAAAAGTAGTAGAAAAAGATTCTTGGCTTCACGTATCTCATGTTAAACATCACTATGCCCACAATAACACACCAAAAGACAACTTAATGGAAGCCCAAGAATCCATTCAACACAGACATCCCAAGAATAACCCTTGATAAATAAACATGGAGCCAATGAATCCAACAAAATTGCACAAGAAGAAATAATGACACTGAACAGAGACAGTGAAACCGAAATAGAATAATATCTAAGACAGATAGTATAAATTTGGGTTAGTTAGATCAGGGAGGATTAGTGTAGCCTGTGAAACACAGGAGAAGTGGTTCCTTGCGGAACCTGGGAGTTTATTTAGGTGGACTTAGAATCCCTTAGAATTATTAAGCTTATATACAAATTTCAGTATCAAGCCTAGACTGAAATATTATTAACCTCAACAATCAACCACACAGGAATAGAATAATCGCCTTACAATCACACATTAAGAAAGTTAACTACATTCATTACATTAAAACAAAAATCTCACTTGTACTCATGTGGATGGTACAAACATCCTGTCTAAAGTCTTACTCACATACATCAAAATATTCACTCTTACATGCATCACATGTTAATCTTACACACACGCATGATCCTGTAGTTTTGGATACCTGAGATCATCTTTCAAGGCGAGACGACAGGCAAGTATGTATCCTGTAAAGGAGAAGTTACCCTGGACCTGTGACAAACTTCAAGCAATACCAAAGGATGGAAGTTACACAGACAACTGTAAAGAACTTTGAATCAAAGACATTATGGGGAATAAACTTCAGGAAAATGGGTCACATAAGATTAATCGCCAATCACATTAACTTCACATATAGGGAAATACATCCACATATACAGTGGAATAAATATGCATCCACCACAACATAACTAGAACATGAAAAAATTTCACATTGACCTTAGGGACTGTGCTGTAAATAAGGACAGTCCATAACTTGTATATCTGTAAATAAATCTCTACTACCAGAGGATATATATGTATATATGTATTTAAATAACATGTGATATATGTAAATGTGTACAAATAGCAGCCATGTATATATATGTGTGTGTGTGTATATATATATATATATCATAATAATGATCCAATCCAATAATATAGATAGAAAGTAGAGTTAAAATACTAACTGTTAATAGACAGGGACAGAGTAGTTTAGGGTGGAAAAGAGAATATTGTAACTAGAGATGTAACATAGGGATAGAATAAATCAGATTTCATTGGATAGAAGTTAACTGGGGAAAAAATCTTTGCAGCAAGTTTCTTAAATAATAGTCTTACTTTCAAGTCATAGAAGGAATTTATTCAAACTTATATGAATAACAGGCATTTGCTAATTGATAAACCGTGAAGGGAAGAAATCTAAGCAATCTAAAATCATATAAAAATACTTTAGATCATTAGAAAAATGTAAATTAAAGCAGCTCTCAGATTCTACATCACACCTTTCAGATTGCCAAAGTTGACAAAAATAAAGGAAAATTACAATTGTCAAAGAAACAATTTTTTTAAAAACTTGTATATTAATTCACATTAATCAGATCCAGGAATGCAAAGGAACTGTCCAAATGGGGGAAAGGCAAGGAAGACTCAAGATTCCAGGAAGGAATAGAGGAACTGAGAGAATTCAAAACTGCCAGCTTACTTCTGGTCAGCTTTCTGCTGGTGTGGATGGTCTGAGAGGAGGACCTCTGAGACAAAGGATCCCTCTGGACACTGACTAACTTCCAGTGAACCCCTAAATCTCTCTGGTTCAAGCTGAAGACAAAAATAGAATGGGACTTTATAGGAAGGTGTCTACTGAGAAGATCTCTCTTTCCCCAAATTGTCCTGAACTTCAATTAATAGCCAAATTAGCTTAGGAGGAAGGACAAACCCAACAACTGACCAAAAAGAGGGTCAGGCAGACAGCCTGAACCCCTCAGGATTTTTTTGGGGGGAAGTCAGTTGCTAATCTGTAGGAATTCCTATCTCCCACTTTCCTCACCCAACACCTTCACTCTCCCTGCCCTGTGTGTTCTCAAGAATAAAGCGTTACTATTTAGATCAGGTCTTCCTGCTTGCTGATATCAAAGAAGCAGACTGAAGATTTGGGGAGAATCATACTGTTCCCCAAAAGGGAGAACTAGTTCAAGACCAGGGCTGAGGAGTAAACTTAGTCTGAAAGGGAAAGGTGGCAGTTGGGATATTGGGAAGATCCGGAGGCAGGAAATTTACCTGCCTCTCTGCAACAGCTAAGATCAAGAAGGGAGGCCATGGGTCATTTCTCTAAGACTCTCCTCCAGTCCCCAACCTCTATCTCCCAAACCCAATCTCTGAGGAGACATATTCTGTCCCTCTGGAAGACAAATTGTGCTATCTTTCCTAAGGGGAAGAAAGGGGAGGATCAATCTCTTCCCTCTCTCCATTCTTCAGTTCTCTCACCTTCTCTCTCCAGTTCCCCAGAGTGTGTGTATGTGTGACCTCCTTCTGGTCATATATTACATAGAGCTATGAAATGGTGTCATTATTCTAGAAATCAATTTGGAATTCAGCACCAAATGCTAACCATTTGTATCCCTCCAATTCAGTTCTACCACTGAGACCTATTTGATCCAAAAGGATCAAAATGAGAGGAAAAGGACATATATATATATATATGTATGCATATATATATATATATGTATATCAGCTCTTTTTGAAATAGAAAAGAACTAGGAAATAGTAGGGTTTCCAGCAATTTGGGAATGTTATGACATATTAATATAATGAAGTACTATGAAAGAAATTATTTTAAAGAAATTCAAGATTTATATGAACATTGATACAGAGTGAAGTGGGCAGAATCAGGGCAACTTATACTATGACATCAAAATTTAAAGTGAGAAATTTTGAAAGAACTTAAAAAATCTTAGCAATGATTGGCCATAATTGTAGTGTCCTGATTATGAAAAAAACGATGCTACCCACCCCTCCTCCTTTACATGGAGTGACAAACAAATACATGGAATGAGACACATTTTTGGACAAGATTTTATCTTTCTTCCCTACCCATAGGAGGAAGAGGGAGAAAAAAAATACTTGATAATTAAAAAAAATAAAATTTATTTTGAAATGTGGAGTGAACATTGTAAAAGAATGCTTTTCTTACCTCCAGTTTCTTTCTTGGAGAAGGGGGTTTCCAATTAGTGATAAGTCACATAGATTAAAACATGCATCAAACCACTTGGTGACACCTGTAAGATCTACATAAAATCATTATGGAAGTTAATGCTAATAGAAAAATTATACAACAAAGCCAAGAATTATTTAATTTTCTTTAGCTACTAATGAATATTAATAAAAATCTAAGCAATTCCTCTTTAAAGTATTATGGACACTTAAAAAATGGTGAAATAACTGTAAAACCACATAATAATAATATATATGGAATAGAGCATATTTAAGTTTTACAAATTGCTCTCCTCAGTGTGATGAAATATATAGCAAAAAGTATGATTACTCACTTTTTATAGATGAGAATATTGAAATTCAAAGAGTTTAAACACCAGGCCATACAACCAATATTTGCCAAAGCTAGGGTTCAAAAATCAGTTTTGATCCCCAAGTTCAATATATTTTCTCTAAAGTGCATTACCTTTGATTTGCACAATTACAGAAGTGGTGCAATGAATAAGTTTCCAGGCCTGGAGTCAGGAAGGTTCATCTTTTTTAGTTCAAATCTGACCTCAGACACTTATCAGTTGTATAACTCTGGGTAAGTCACTTAATCTTGTTTGCCTCAGTTTTCTTATCTGTAAAATGAGCTACATATGGAAATGGCAAACCACTCCAATATCTCTGCCAAGAAAACTCTAAAAGGGTTCAGGAAAAGTCACATAAGACTGAACAACAATAACAAACTTCCCTAATATTTTGATAGTTTCTGTTTTTAAGAAACATATCTTGTTACTGGATCCAATATTTTATTTTTATTTTTATGTTTTTATTAATAGAATTTATTTATAAGTGTCTCAGTCCTTCTCTCCCTTCCTTGAATCACAGAAGGCATCACCCTGGACACAAATATTTTCTATTTTTTCATTTCCAAGTTCTCAGTCTTTGGAGATAACATTCAGAATTTATTCTTCAAGTATTAAATCTGTAGCTATGTACAATGTTCTCTTGGTTCTTCTCATTTCAATGCTCATTATCCCAATAGTTCTTTCTAAATTATTGTTTTTTTTAATTTGTCTGCCCATCTATCAAAAGCATATACCACAATTTTTTTAGAAATTCTTCAATTGATAGGCATTCCTTCAATTTCTAATTCTTTGCCACCTTAAAGAGAGTGCTATGAATATTTTGGAACACACAGGTTCTTTTCCTTTTTCCCTGGATCTAAAGATCACAGATATAATTCTTTGGGTGTAATTCCAAATTGCTCTCCACAATAATTAGATTTCACACCAACACCAACAATTTGTTAGTGTCCTCTTTTTACTGACATCACTCCCAACATTTGTCATTTTGCCCTTTTGTCATTTTAATCAATCTAACTGGTGTGAGATGATAACTCAGAACTGTTTGCCTTTCTCTGATGAGAAGTTATTTAGAACATTTTTTGTAAAACTATATATGGCTTTGAGTTCTTCACTGAAAATTATGTATTCATATCTTTTGCTCATTTTTCAAGTAAGGTATCACTCTTATCGTTATAAATATGACAAAGTTCTCAAAATGTTTTAGATATGAAACCTTTATATGAGTCTGTTTATAAAAATTTCCCCCAATTTTCTGCCTTCTTTCTAATCTTGACAATGATTTTATTCCTACAAAAAACTTTTCAATTTAATGTACTTGAAATTAACCATTTTACATTTCACAATGCTCTCCAACTTTTATTTACTCATAAATTCCTCTCCTATTCATAAATCTGATAGGTAATATTTTCCCTGTTCTAATTTACTCATATCTCCTTTTAAGTCTAGATCATGTATCTATTTTGATTTCAACTTAATGAATGTTTTAAGATATTGGTCTATCCCTAGTTTCTGCTAAAATAGTTACCAGTTGTCCCAACAATGTTTACCAAATAGTGATTTCTTAGCCCCCAAACCAGGATTTATGCTTTTGTCAAATACAAGATGATTATTATCTTTTACTTCTGTTGTTTGTATGTCCTGTTCCGCTGATCTAGCTTTCTATTTCTTATCCAGTACCAGGTAGTTTTGATAATTACTGCTATATAATACAGTTTATATAATATGGTAAAGCTAGACATCTTTCCTCTTTACATTTTTTATTATTTTTAAAATATTTTTTATCTTTTTTCTTCCAAAATAATTTTGTTCTTATTTTTTTCTAGCTCAATAATATAATTTTTTAAATTTAATTAGGATGGCATTGGTAGTAGATTAGTTTAGATAGGGTTGTAATTTTAATTACTTGGACTTTGCCCATCCATGAACAATTACTATTTCTCCAATTATTTAGATGTGACTTTGGGTAAAAAGTGTTTTATAATTAGGTTCATGTAGTTTTTGAATTTGTTTTGGCAGGTATTGTTCCAGATATTTTATTTTATTTGTTGCTCTTTTAAATGGCCTATATCTTTCTATTTCTTCTTGTAGGGATTTTTTAGCAACATATGAAAATGCTGATGATTTATGTAGGTTTATTTTATATCCAACTATTTTGCTAAAATTATTAATAATTTCAATTAATTATTCTGTTAAATCTCTAGGATTTTCCACTTTATACTACCATATTGTCTTCAACAGTTTTATAGTTTTATTACCTCTTTCCCCATTCTCATTCCTTCAATTTCTTTTTCTTCTCTTATTGCTATTCTTGGCATTTCTAATACTTTGTTAAATAAATGGGTGATAATGGGCATCCTTGTTTTCACTCTTGATCTTCTTTGGAAGGCTTCTAATTTATACCCATTACAAATAATTCTTGCTGATGGTTTTAGGTAAATGCTTCATATTATTTAAAGAAAAATCCATTTATGCCTATGTTTTCCAGGGTTTTTAACAGATATGAAAATTATATTTTGTCAAAGACTTTTTCTACTTCTATTAATGTGATCATATGGTTTTAAATACATGTTATCTAATGCAATCAATTATGTTGATAGTTTTCCTTATATTATCCCTGTATTCATGGTATAAATCCTGTTTGATCACAATGTATATTTGTGATATAGTGTTGTAGTCTCCTACCAAGTATTTTATTTAAGATTTTTTGCATTGATAATCAACAATTAAATTGGTTTATAATTTCATTTCTCTATTTTTGTTCTTTCTGCTTTAGATATCAATACCATGTTTGTTTCATAAAAGGGTTTCCTAAAATTCCTTCTTTACCTGTTACTTAAAATAATTTATTTAATACTGAAATGAGTCAAACTTTAAATGTTTGATAGAATTCACTTATAATCCAATATGATCCTAATCGTTTTTCCTTAAGTTTATTTATGGCCTAACCAATTTATTTTTCTAAAATAGGTTTATTTAGATTAGTAGCTGCACTTTTTGTGGTGGCAAAAAGTTGGAAAATGAGGGGCTGTCCACCAACTGGGAAATGGCTGAACAAATTGTGGTATATGATGGTGATGGAATACTATTATGCTATAAGGAATGATGAACTGCTTGATTTCTATGGAGTGAAATAAGCAGAACCAGGAGAATATTGTACACAGAAAGTGAAACATTGTGCAATGATCAAATGTAATAGACTCTGCTATTAATAGCAATGCAATGATCAAGAACAATGCTGTGGAACTTATGAAAAAGAATGCTAGCTACATCTGGGAGTAGAACTGCAAAAGAAAAACATATGATTTATCATTTGGTTATATGGGTATATGATTTGGGGTTGTGATTTTTAAAAGACTATTCTACTACAAATATGATTAATATGGAAATAGGTTTTGAGTATAAGACATGCATAAATCAGTGGAATTGCTTGTCAGCTCTGGGATGAGGGAGGTAAGAGGGAGGGAGAGAACATGAATCACATAACTATGGAAAATATTCTAAGAAATAAAAATTAATAAAAATTTTAAAAATTAATAAAAGGGGTTTATTTAGATATTTTGTTTCCTCCTCTGATAGACAAAAGGCAGTTTACTTTTTTGTATGTGTGCTTTCATTTCATTTACATTGTGAAATTTATTTACATACAATTAAGCAAAATAATTTTAAATAATTGCTTTAATTTCATCTTCATTAGTGGTTTTATATTCACCGCCTTTTCATTTTTAATGCTCGTGATTTGGTTGCCTTCTTTCTTTTTTTTATGAGATCCACTATTCATGCAGGGAAATAAGCACAAGTTAATTAAAGGACAGAGAGAAGCGCTACCATTTTAAAAAAGATCAAGAAAGACTTCCGCACAGGAGGTAGCAGCCCAGCTAAATCTTGAAGTTTTTCATACCAACATAGACTCCTCTGATCTTCAAATGCCTGTGCCATCTCTTAGGACACTCCATTCTATTTCTGTATAGTTCTAATAATTAGGAAGTTTTTCCTTAGATCAAGAGTAAGGAAACTGACCTCTGCAGCTACACCTACTTTTCCTGTTTCTGCCATTCCAGGGAAAAACTCTTCCCTGTGATGGTCCTTCAAATACCTGAAGATGGCCATTACATTCGCTAAGTTTCCACTTGTTCTAAGTAAACCGACCTTCCTTCCTTCAAGCAATCCTCAATAAAAGCTCTCCAATTCTCCTCCTTTGAACATGCTTCAGGTTAACAATATCTTTCCTAAAATACGATACCCAGTTCAGTTACAAATTCAAAACCATAAATCTGGTCTGGGCATAGCAGAATACTATGGAACCATCTGCCCTATCATTCAGGACAAAAGAACTTAATTATGGCCGTCTCATTTTGCATTAGTCTTTCTGGCTGTCGTGCCAAGCCACTGACTCAAACTAACTTAGAGTAAATGTCCCAGATTGTGATCCTGTGGGCTATTGTCCAAGTGTTCCTTTTTCACGTTGTGCATGTGCCAATGATGCCAACTATAAGTCTTTTTTTTAACCCTTACTTTTTTTCTTAGAATCAATACTAACTGATACTTCTAAGGTAGAATAACAGTAAGTGCTAGGCAAGGGTTGAGTGACTTGCCCAGGGTCACACAACTAGGAAATGTCTACAAGTAAGATATGAATCCAGATCTTCCTGACTCCAAGTGTGGAGCTCAGATGTCCCCAAGCTATAAGTCTTAAAAACATTTCATCTATTTTTCCAGACTCACCTGAAAGGCAGTTGTTACTGACATCAAGTTTTTCCAATGAAACAAATGGAAAGAGTGGCACAATTGCAGTCAAACTGAAAATGAAAGTTTAGGATAAATGTTAAAAATTCTAAACTGTAACAGTGACATACCCTATGAACAATGGATGGATCCTAAGTACTCCTTCCATTTCTAAATCTATGAACCTACAAATAATGTAATTCATAGTTAATAATAAAAATGATTAGTTGGTAGTTAATGTATATAACAATTTGGAAATAATAGTGGTAGGAAGTTGCTTTAATGTATTTTTCCTTTTCAGTTTGTTATCTGTTTCACTGGTATAAAGAATTGCTCATAAGGAAACCTCCTCTGCCAGTGCAGATCAATAATCAGTACTGCTACCTACCAAAGAAAGATTGATGTCAAAATAATGTAGTGACAGAGTTGTCTATGAAACCAGGAAGACGGGTTTAGGTTCTGCCTCTGACGTATACTGGCTATATGACTTTGGACAAGTCACTGAATCTCTCAGTTCTTTAGGTAATTTAAAAAATTTATAATTAATGTATGTTTGCTTCATTAAACTCCTAAATAGCTCTCCCTCTCTTTCTTCCCCACACTAGAGAAGCCATCATTTGATAAAAAAGATATAGATAAGTATAGCTAAAATTATCTCTTGCTTATTTTTATTTATCAGTTTTTCTCCGGAGGTGGATATGCCCAAGTCATTCTTCAAACAGTATTGGTAATATGGGTAATTCTCTAAAACTATAAATTGGAGGGAAGACTGCAATCTGCATTGATAGGGAGTTTCCTCACAAGGGAGTTCTCCATTCTAGTAAAATCACAAGTCCAGTTCCTATCCCTAGTGGCACAGTTGCCCAAATACTCATACTTGATGACTTCCCAGTTATATGCTACAAATCAACAATTTTTTCTTTTTTTTACTACTGACTACTATCTGCAAGGCACAACATTAAGCCCAAGAAACAAAATGAATCATTCCTTCCACGATTTTTATGCTCATTATCAGGAGATAATTGTATTTTAGTCAAAAGTTAGAACTGATGTTTAAGTTAATCAAGTAAGTGAAATTTGAAGCAATTTTAGGAGGGCAGCCAGGTGGCACATCAGATAAAGAGCCAGGCCTGGAGTTGAAAGGTCCTGGGTTCAAATCTTGCCTCAGAAACTTCCTAGCTGTGTATCCCTAGAAAAGTCAATTAACCCCATTTACTTAGCCCCCTTGCCTTTCTGTTATTGAATTGTTACTAAGAAATTAAGGATTAAAAAATTATGCAGGAAAAGGGTTAAAAATTATGTAGGAAAAATTAACTTCAAAATGATTCAGATATCTAATTTCTAAGACACATATGCACTTATGCTTTAACATATAATACATTATTATTTCAGCTCCCTCAGAAACAAAATTAAGATAGATAACCTCGGCTTGGCCTCATGAGCAAGAGAAGGAATAATGCCTTTGCCTGTATTATTTTTCCACACTTGTCTACAGTGGTTTCATGATTCAATCTCCCCTGTGCATTTTTGAAAGTTCCATCTTTGGGTTTTCCTGAAACAGAATCTTCTGCTGAGAATCAAATCTCATCCATCAGAAGTTTATTCCACCTTTTAAGGAGCTTATTTTTAACACGCTTTCCCCCCACACCCATTTCTCTCCATTCAATCAGCTTTCTCTCGTTTCTTCCTCTTCCTCCTTTCCCAACGTGTATTATTTTAAGGCAGGAGCCCACGGAGCGGCGTGATCACCGGGGCCCTCGGCACGGTCTGGCACAATGCTAACCCTTGTACTGACCTTGACTGTGGCAAAACACTCTCCTGTTCTGCATTACCGAAGCGACAGAAGATATTACGGATAAAAACAGACTAAACAGTGAGGCAGGCTGAAGATCACTCTGAATGTGGGCTACTCCAAGAGCAGTATTACTAATCATATCATGAATAGGATACAGGTTACAAGCGCTTTAAAGGTTAGCCTCTAAAAAAATAACACAAGTGAGGCATTTAGGGGAAACAGAAAAGTTTAAGACGTGGCCTTTGTCATTCTCTTTTAATTGTGTATATATTGCTTAATTGGGAGCATACTTGATGTACCTCAATTTTTCTTCATAACTACCATGTTCTATAAGAGAACAGCTACTCAAAACTAAGCAGTTGCACAATTAATACACTTTAGGCAAAGTTAATTGATAGCCCTAAATTCAAGTAGAGAGGTGTAATAACACTCTAAATAATCAGTGGGATTTCAAGAATCGACATCTTCCCAGGTTTATGACACAAATTGTTTTTGATGGTGAAAGTTTCCTCTTTTGTCTCTGCACTATATTTTGAATTTCTAACTTGGTTCTGTTATTTTTAGAAGGTTTCAAAATGCTAACATTAAGCATTTTTTAAAAAAAAGATCTTCTGTGTTCAGTTTCCCCTTTGTTTCAAAAGTTTCTTATTTCTGAATTAATACATACAGGATAATATGCTGGGGATATTTTTTAAATCTGAAATTTTTAATTAATTAATTTTATATCTGAAGCAACTGGCAATTTCTGTTGTAAAAAATCATACAACATAAAAGAAACTGGTCTGAGCATTTCATTTTTACTAAACTGTCAATTTTTTTAAACGAACAAGAATCCTTTTAAATCTAGACTTAGTTGAATGTAGATTTTTATTTTTTAATGGCAATGCATTGATCTTTATAACTTTCATTGGCAAACTAGAAATTGAACAGAGGGCTCTTTCAATTCTGTAACTTTTACTTTTACTGACATTCTGTGTTAATTTTTTTAAAAGAAAATTCAAACCAGAAAGACAAAGGACATTAGTGAAAACCTAATACTACTTGACCTTGTCACACTAGCCCTGGGCATAAAAAAGATATAAATTTCAAAGAAGACAAAAAAGCAAAAGATATGTACAGAAAGAAGTCAGTGGGTAAAAACTTCCCTTTCTGCTCCTACTTAGAATTTCACTACAAGTAGAAAGGCTTATAAAGCCAAAGAGTCTTCCAATTAGAAAACAGATGAATCAAACTGGAAACAGTCAAGTGTTCTAATGAAAACTCAAAACAGTAGTAAAGATGAAAAAAAAAAACTTTTGAACAATGTATACCAACTGTTTTAATTTGTATTCATTTTATTGGATGCAAAAATTCAGGATGAATATTTCTCTTTCTTCCTTTAATAAAATTTTTAATACTTAAGTAATTATAAGGGAAAATGTATCAATGATTTAAAAATCATAAACACTCTAAGCAATATAATTTTTTCCAAAAATATTAAAACTGCCAAAAAGCATAACCTGAACCATCAGCATCCTACCACCATGACCTTAGACAAATATGCCTCAAAGCCAGTTTCCATTTAGGTTAAAAAAAAAAAGAAGGCAGCACACTTCAATCCATTCACCCCAAAAGCTACCTTCTGTGGATAGCTGAAGATTTAAATATCTTCAAATTGTTTTGAGAAATTTGGAGCAAGAGCTTTGTAAATATCAATTCTTCTACAGATTCTCAATCCTATATATGCATTAGAATTTAATTATCTGAAATGGAAAAAAAAATTGTATTACCTGGTTTAGTGACAAGCCTTCTGGTGATCAGGATGAAATTTTGAATGACAGATATTTATAACGGAGCCTAGTGAAAAGCTACTCGACTTGGTATTATATTAGGTTATATTCTAAACTTAACAATGCTGAGAAACACAAAGTGCCCAAAGTCACATGGCTAGGCTGAAGCTGAGGCCATATCTGAACCCAGGAGCCTCCATCTCTGGGCCTGGTTCTCTTTCCACCTAGCCATCTAGCTGCCCTTGTCTATTCTTCCTATATCTTTTATATTACCTAGTTATTTGCCTCTTTGTCTCCCTCATTATCATGTTTAAGAAATTCTTGTTGATGGATGGGAAGACACGGACTCAAGTTCTTTCCCCATCTTGGTTGCCTCTACAAGAGTGTCTCCAGTTTACTGATGTCCTTTCTCATAACTCAGCACTCATAATTGAACACAATGTTCCTGACAAGGTCTGACAAGGGCAGACACCTAGGATCCTTTCCCTATTCCCAGAAGCTCTGCCTCTTGTCCACGGTCCAGGGTCACATGATTTCCAATGGCTGCAGCATCACGTTGCTGATTCACATTGAAATAACAGTCTATCAAAATCAAGAGATATATATATATATATATATATATATATATATATATTTCAGGAGAATTGAATAACAAACACATCATTTACAGCTTATATTTTGGAGCCTTGATTTTTGTTTGTAACCAAGTCTAAGAATATGTATCTCTTCTTATTAAATTGGGCATTATTATATTCAGCCCAGTGTTCTAGTCTGCTAAGATCTTTTCTGGATCCTGATTCTCTAGACACTGTATTAGCTATTCTTTTTAGCTTCATGCCATCTGCAAAATCTATTGAGCATACCACCTGGGACACATGCAAAATAGCAATAAAAATGTTTAACGACAAGCACAGGTACCTGAGGTACTCCACTGGATACCCTTTGCTATGCTTATACAGAATCATTAACAGCTACTCTTTGAGTCCATCTCTGGATTCATCTAATTAAATTGCTAATCTTTATCTTCTCATCTTATTTTTCTTAAAAAAAAACCCCTTATCTTTCATCTTAGAATCAATACTGTATATTGGTTCCAAAGCAGAAGAGCCATAAGGGCTATGCAGTGAAAATTAACATGCCCAGGGTCACACAGTTAGGAAGTGTCTGAAGCCATATTTGAACCCAGAAACTTTTGTCTCTAGGCCTGACTCTGAATCTACTGAGCCATCTCACTGCCCTCATCTCATCTTCTTCTTAATTCTATTATTGTCTAATCCATATTGGTCCATTATTAACTGCATCACATAACAAAACAGAATTTCTTATTCTACCAAAATATAAATCCAGGAACAGAACAAAGAGAAATCCAACATGAGTGTTGAATGGGTCATGTCTTTTCATTCTACCAAAGACACATTGCTTTGTAGGTTTCTAATTCCCTCTAGAAAATATGGCAACAAACAAAATAAATTTTCACTTCTGGCACTATGATAGATACATATGCACTTGCTTTATGCAGTTTTCATAACGCAGTATACGTATTAACAAGCTGTTAAATTATTTTTCTATCCTCAAACAATTATACATATCTTCAACTGTTGCTTTCTTCTAGTATCTAGCAGAAGACATTGGAACACATTTTAATGTCTGTTGAATGAAGGGACAATAACTGATGCTCAAGTGCTAAAGAACTGTTTAACAAATTTGTTGATAGGACAGATCATCTAGATAACACATTCCTATTAGCAATTTTAGATTGGAGGTAGCATGCCTTTGTGTACAAAATATTGGACATGGAGGGAAGACATGAATTTGAATCTCACCACAGACTCTTACTAGTTGAGGACTAAGTGATAAGTTATTTAGCCTCTTTTATCCTCAATTTTCCATCTGTAAAATGGAGATAACAATAGCACATACTTCATAGGCTTGTTGTGAAAATCACTGAGATCAAATGAAATAAATATATAAATGAACTTCAAAGTTACATAAATTCACTTCAATGTTACATAAATTTTAGCAATTATTACTAGTAGTGAAAGTAGTAGTAATAGAAGTAACAGTAGTAGTGGTAGTTATAGTAGTACTAATATTGGTAGTAATAATAATGGTAGTACTAATAGTAGTGGTGGTGGTGGTGATTTATAAAATACAGAAAATGTGAATTCTAGAAAGAAAAGGAATGTTACTATAGTTTGAGATTCCTGAACTATTTAAAAAACTCATATTAGGATATTTAATGGACTGTCAATAATGTTCATTTTATTCTGGAAAATAGATAGTGTTCATTCACTTGTTTTTGTTTATATGTTTTTCCATTGGAGGACTGTTGGGGATAATTTTTTTTTTTAGTTATACATCTCATTTAGGAATCTCTGTACCACTCTTGGGGCTTGATTAAAATCAGCACAAGGTTCCCTGTAGGACTTTTCCATCTGTTAGGAATCTCACTTTTATTAGGACTCTTTGAAAGTCATCTATTAGGCAGGTTGGCAAACTTAATAAATAAGAATATCTACTTTATGTCTTGCTCAATTCTGATAATCCTCTAATAATCTAAAGCATATCTATGATGAAATCTATAAAAAATATATGACCTTATTGTATGCCTGAGACACCTAGAGAAATGCCATTGATAGTCTTTTCCTTACAAAAACAAACATTTATCTACAATAGACAAACAATAGATATATCATCCATCACATTCTCTATACTTTTCTGCAGATTTCAGACTCATAAAATAAGTATTGATATCAAATATCATTTATAAACTTATCTGTTTACTGATATTTTCCATCAAGAATATGCATGTACATATAGGTCCCATATTACCACAATATTAACAGGTGTTCCCCATTTTTTGGAAGCCAAAAATGTAATATGAAGTAGATAATCAACAAGCAAAGAATGGATGAATAAGTTATAGCAAATGAATATAAAGGAATATCTCTACATTGTAAGAAAGGACAAAAAGAGGGAATTCAGAGAGGCACTGGAAGATATATATATATATATATATATATCATCCTATGTATATGAATGAAGTAAGCTGAACCAAAAAAGAAACATATGCAATGATTTATTCCCTGCTCCTCCTGCCCATCTCTCCTCCCTTCACACTCCTCTATTGTTAAGGGCACTGTCATCTTCCTAGTCCATCAGACCCCCAATCAAAATATAATCCTCACCTCCTCACTCTCCCTCAGCCCCTATGTTCCATTTGTTACCAAATTCTGCCGCTTTTACCTTAGTAACACCTCCCAAATACACTCCCTTCTCCCCTCTGTTCTCACTACCACCCTTCTGCAGTCCCTTATCTCCTCATGCCTGCACTCCCGAAGTAGCTTACTGGTGAGACTCCCTGCCTCAGGGGTCTCTCAAGTCCTGTACATCCTCCACTCAACTGTCAAAGTGGTTTTTCTAAAGAGCAGGTCCAATCATGCCACCCTACTTAGGCAATAAAGTCCACTGGCTCCCTAATATAAAATCCTACATTGGTATTCAAAGCACTTCACAAGCTACTCCTACACTCCCTGTCTTATCTTTCCAGTCTTCTTACCCCTTACATTCTACCTTCATCCCCCAGACCCCCAAGCCCATGCTCTTTGATTGTTTGACCCTGGTGTCCATGTTGTTCCTCAACTAATTCCTCAACATTCCATTTCTTTTTTTTTTTTAACTCTTACCTTCCGTCTTGGAGTCAATACTGCATATTGGCTCCAAGGCAGAAGAGTGGTAAGGGCTAGGCAATGGGGGTCAAGTGACTTGCCCAGGGTCACACAGCTGGGAAGTGTCTGAGGCCAGATTTGAACCTAGGACTTCCTGTCTCTAGGCCTGACTCTCAATCCACTGAGCCACCCAGCTGCCCCTTAAGACATTCCATTTCTTGACTCTAGGCTGTTCCTCACACCTAGAATGTTCTCTCTCCTCATCTCTGCCTCCTGACTTCCCTGGCTTCCTTCAAGTTCCTACTAAAATCTCTTCTAGAGGAATCCCTTTAATTCTAGTACCCACCTTCTATTAATTATTCCTCATTTTAACCTGTCCACAGTTGTTTGTCTGCTGTCTATCCCATTAGACTGGGAGCTCCTGGAGACCTAGATCTATTCTTTGTCTTCTTTGTAACTCCATTTCTTAGCACAGTGCCTGACTCTTAATAAATTCTTACTGGCTGATTGACTAGTAATATAAGTGAAAAGAACAATGCAATGAAGCTGAATACTGTATTTCTATAATAATAATTCATCTTGACCTCAAAAATCAGATAAAATTCTCCTATCTTCTTTCCTTGAAGAGATGAGAGAATATGAATGTGGAATGATGCCGACTATCAGACAGCTCCCATGTCAATTGGTTTTGTTTAGCTTTTTTTCTTCTAAATTACTTTGATGTCAAACAAGGGGGACAATAAAACTTTCAATCCAAACAAAACAGTAATAGTAAGAATAATAGCTAGCTTTTATAGAAGAGAGGGACTTGTTTATCTCATTTTATCCTCTCAGAAACATACAGTTCCCATTTTATAGAAGACAGAACTGAACAAGATGGACCCTTACCTAGGGTCATAGAGCAAGCAAATGTTTGAGGCTGGATTAAAACTTAGGACTTTCTGAATTAATCACCAGCACTCTATCCACTGTGCTTCCTAGCAACGAAGAATGTAGGCATATAAGTTGGTATTCATCCAATTCTTAATCACCTTTTTTAGTAGTAATACTATCCAGATATTACAAAAGTTATAATATTATCTCTAAAATAGTCAGGTACTGATTTGCACTGGACAATTCCCTAGACTAGTGGAGTCACTGATTCTCTCCAACACACACACACACACACACACACACACACATTCTCTACACACACAGGTAGAGATGTATGTATTGTGTATATATGTGTATCTCCTATGACTTTTTCCAATCATTTAGTATTTGCCCCTCTTTTAGATACCTTGAGAATTCCCTTAAAATCTCTTGCATGGATTTCGACATATATTTGGCTTGGCACACTAGCTCTTCCTATCTCTGCATTCATAGTTCTATTTCCATTTATTCCAAAAGCATATCAAGTACTAATGTTGGATTATAAACATAGCAGTCATTGTCACTGGCGAAGAAAATACATGATAGGAATGTTGATAGGTCTTTTCCATTTTTCATCTATCTGTTACCTTCCATCTTTAAGGGATCTTTGAATGAACTGGCATCACTGGATTCTGATGGTAAATCTGGGAGCAGTAAATCGTTGCTATATGGGCACACCAACTGACAGAGGTTTGAAATCAGATTCCGTTTTCTACTTGCCAAAGTTTTAAATTTCTAATGGACATTAAAATATTTCTAGGAGAAATGCTCACAGGACAGATCACCCTAATGTGGTGAAGATTAAGAGAGAATTTTAGACATCTTTATTGTAAAAGAAAGGAAACACATGGTGGACATCTTCAGGCTCTCTTAGTCTGTTTCACATGAAGTGTAGAGCCCAAGTTAACAGATTCTTCTTCAAAGCATTTTTTCTATTTGCCTTTGGTGAACAAATTAATCATATTAGAAAGAGTAGAACTCACTGAAATATTAATCTAATAGCAAAGTTGAAGGAGATGTGCACCTATTTCCCTCATGTTTTAGTTTTCGACTACTTTCTGTAAAGCTCCAGATGTCTGGTGGTCTCACACTGAACTCCTCTGGCAGGTACTCATTTCCATTATATGCCAAAGTACTTTTTAAAGTATTGTTTTATATATATATATATATGTATTTTCATATATATATGTTTTGGGAAATAAAATTTAAATCAATCTTAACAGTTGCTATATAAAATGAAAGTTGAAAGAAGCTTAACAATTGCCTTTCAAGTGCATAATAAATACCATTTGAGAGAAAATATCTTAGAATGAAATAAGAACTTCTTGTATTTTTTAAGGAATATATTCTTTACCAGGATAAAATGAATATTTCTCTTAGAGATTTCTAGAAATATATGTTTGATTTAAAAGGAAAACTAAGTAAAACAAGCAAATTGTAACTTTTATGAAAATTCTTCTCATTTTTATCTTGATAACACTTTAATTCTAACCTATTAAGTGTATATACCAAATTAGTTTAACATTTTTATATCAATTTATTTTTTTAAATTATTAGAAAATAAGATACTAATAATGGCAGTATTTTTTGCTTTTAGGGAGATACTATGAATGTGTTTTAGTTAAAATCTCACTGCAGCAATTACTGAAGAAAAGATAATTTACCTGTTTTGAGAGACAGTTAGAATCTGTAATAAAGGAAGCCAGTAGGAAGAGAACATTTCCAATGTTGAAATACTGTTGTCATCCAAGTATAATTCTCTGAGCAGAACGTGATTCTTCAGAGACGGAAGCTACATTTATATTTAGTTTACAAAGATAATAGATATATTCATTTAGTTAAACTTTAGGTTTTAAGATAAACTAATGACATACCACATTTGCAACTTAATAAAATTTTTTATTAATTAAAAATGCCAGTCTTTGCAACATAAATTGTAAAGTTGACAGTAACAATCTTCATGTAATCTCTTAATTTAAAAAAAGATGACCTAATTCTTAATTATAATTACTTGCTAACTGATTTCTGTCTCATACTTATCAGAAATATGATACTTGAAAAAGGTGTGATTTAATGTTTAACAGTATGAAAAATACATTACTGATTCCATTTGTAAAATAGCAAAAATGCATTGCCTTTTTAAAAAGCAGAGAAGAAATTCATTTTAGTTTAAATTGGGAAATTGATTCTAAATTATGACCACAAAAAGATTAATCAGAGATAAAATTATTCTAAACTATTAAAACAATAAGGCTATATGCTATATATTTACACAAGAAAAAATATATATTTGTCATTAATCTGAAATAATTTACCTCATTTAGGTAATTTCCCTGTAACTTCAAAATCTGAAGTAAGCCACAGTCTGTAATGCCTTCAACTTTAGTAAGATTATTATAAGAGCAATCCAGGTGTATAATAGTTGGAACACTGCAAAGACCTCTGGTACTCATAAGCAGATTGTGATCCACAATTAGTTGCTGAAGAGATTTCAAAGATTCTAATCCACCTGAAAGAAAAGTTGCTAAGATCAGTGATTCTCTATAACATTTCAAATTCATTTTTCAGAATTATTATGCTACTATATCTTCTAATGTTCTCAATTTTAAGTCGGGACTTGTTTTAAATCCTTTTTTAAAAAATAAAAGTTATCAAAATGCAATAGTACTTTGAAATGAATATTTTAAATTTTCTCAAACTTGTAAAGTCAACAAACATTTATTAAATGCTTATTATATGCTGGACACTGGACATTTTAGAATGTGGTACCAACTTAACAATACAAAAATAAATATAATACTTGAACTTTAAATTACCAATAAGACATAGAGTAAATATCTTTATTGGGAGAAGGCAAAGAAATAAAGAAAAGTGCTAAGAGAATTGTAAAACTATTTGTTATGCCATTTTCTGAGTGTTTAGGTTCTTTTTTTAAATTCTTCTTTTAAAAGGTTGTCATATATCCTAACCCTAAACCCTGCCTTGATGAAGAAATATATTTCAACAAAACAATATATTTTATTTTCCATGTCTGACAACATATACCACCTTCTGTACCACAGGAACACTCTAGCTATCTAAACAAGCCTCACTTTTACCAATCTTTTCCTAAGATATAACCACTTTTACTCCTGCTTCACAGTTCCTCATTAGTTATTGTAGTCTACTCACACCCACCATGCTCTTCTACACTGCTTTCTCTCTTACTTTCTTGTAGTCTCATTGTCATAGGACCACCCCAATAACAGGAGCACTCAGAAGCTGGGTCTTTGCTTTCCAAAGATACTTGGAGTCAATAACATTGAGATTTACCCAAATTGAGCCAGCCTGCTCTTCTCATGTCCAACCTTGAACGCAATACCTATCATCTCATCTGCATTAACTATTCCACATGAGCTCGGTAGGATCCATCATCCATCCTATGAAATCTGGGCAACAGCCCTTCTCCATCTACCTCATTTTTCTGTGTGAATGGACAGCCAAACTACTTTGAGTGAATATAGAAATCTTCCAGGAAATTCTTCTCTCTTTTAGGCTTTGATGAAATCAGCACAAGGTCACCCTCAAAACAAGAATAAGAAAGGGACTTCACCACAGACACAGAATGTCTCCTAAATAGGCACTTCACTGGACCCACATACACGCATGTGCACACACACACACACACACACACACACACACACACACAGATATGCTTTGTGGCTCACCTAAGGATTTTTTTCAGGCAGTCACGGAGCAGAGTTATGTCTTCCAAGGAACCTTGAATGATCTTAATGAATCAATGGAAGTCACAGGGTTGTAAAAGAGTCTATAAGGTGTTACTGGGTTCTTCCAAAAAGAATTCTGATCCCATATTCTCTTTCTCATAATTATGTGGTTATATTATATTACTTCTTTCCCATTTGACAGCAAATTGCCTGAGGTTCAAGGTGATGCTATTTTTCATCTTAAGATGATGAGTATATAACACAGTTCCTGATACATAGTAGATATTAATAAATATCACTGATACAGTATTAGGAATTCTTTGATTCCAGAAATAGTAACTAAGGAAAAATGTGAAAGATTTCTCCAGAAGGATTAATCTAATGTTCTAGTGGGCCAATCTACCGGATATCTTAAAGTCATTTCCAACTACATGAAAAATATGCATATGTATGTGTGTATATATTCACAAATGTATGATGTACATGTATATTCAGAAGGTCCAATTATATAATTTTCATTAATTATGGAGATTATTTATAAATCAAATATTTTCATATATTATCTTGACTATATTTCAAATATGGTTTTAGATATTTTTAAAATGTTTAATGTGGTCTAAAGATTAAGATATGCTCTCAAGCTAAACTTAAAGCTTTTAAAATTACTCACCTGAATTTATCCCAAATAACATTAAGGGATTTTACTAAATTTTCTTTAACTTTTCAATTTAGTGTGGAAATGCACATGAGCTATTTTACTAAAAAGATGGCTTGATCATCAATGTGTGAGCAACTTATAAAAGTCATATAGTTTGGAAAAAAACCCAATATAGAAAACTGACATGTTGATTTAATTCTGAAAGAATTTAGAACATTTAAATCTATTTCCAGTCTTTTAAGAACTCTGCTTCTCTCTCGTTTTCACTTTTTTTTCCCCCCTGCCTGTACTTTCTGAAGAATTCTCAGGATCTTAGAACCTGAGGATTGAAGGTACCTTAGATTTCTTGTGGTTCAGTCATCACCTCTCTCCCTCAACAATACTCATAAACTTCTTTTACAATATCCATGGCCAATAGTTATCTAATCTCTGCAGAAACACTTACAGTAACAAGGAATTCAGTATCTCATAAAACTAGACTAATCCATTTTCTGATATTTCTTTGAGTAATAAAAAGTTCTTCCTTTGACCCAGCCAAAATCTTCAACACTTTGAATTTTTTTCTGTACATAATTACTGTTAGATTGGAAACACAAACATTATTAAAGTTTTAGAGGAAGAGAAATGATCATTTAAAAAGGGAAATCTTTCAAAAGTCCATGACCAAACGACATATATACATATACTTATAAATTCATAAAATTGTATATTTTATTTATATAAAATTTATTTTAAAAAATAAAAATTTTAAAATGTTTGTGTAGTTGTAAAGGGTACTAGAAAATGTCTTTGTAGAAGAAACACAAAGTTTAAATCAAATGTCTACTTTACCCTGAAAATTATGAGTTTATTAAATATCTTTAAACTATATAACTCACCTATGACATACTGACTCTAAATAAAAGTTGAATCTTGCTGCAATGATTTTTGATGTTATGTTTTTGAAAGAGAAAGGAAACATATGAATAGAAAGAAGAAAAACAGTCAAATACATAAAAATATTAAAAATAAAATGAAATAAAAATTCACATAAAGTACATCAACTTTAAAGATCTCATCTAAGAATCTAGGCCAATGAACTCCCCTACAACTAAAAATGGCTCTTTTGCTTATACAGTAAATTATCTACTGTGGCTGGGGAATATTCTGACATTAATATTTGGCTTGAAGAGAACTAAATTTTCCTCAATTATGAAGATACTTTGGGATATTTCAGGACCCCATTATAGAGATCACAGGTATCCTGGTTTGTGGAGAATTTTGGTGAGAGAAAAATAAGGAGATACGCATTGACTACCTATGCTTTATCAGGTACAGTGCTAAACACTGTACAAATTTTATCTAAGTTGATCCTCATGATAATCCTGTGAGTTAGGTACTATTATAATCCTCATTTTACTGTCAAGGAAACTGAGGCAGAAAAAGGTTAAGTGATTTACCCAAGCCACACTGCTTAGTTTAAAAGATCTGAAACTGTATTGGAGGTATGTATGTATGTATGAAGAGCTCTGGTGTTTCTCACTCCAGTCCTATTATTCTATCTACTGCACCACCGAGCTGATGGATAGAATGAGAGATGAAAAACATTTTATTCTATAAAGAAACAGTTGCTGAAGTCAAGTCCCTACATTAGCCTTATTACTCAAAAAGGAACTAATATTTGATTTAAGCTAACAAGACAACTAGACCTCCTATAACATGGACATTTAACTCTTCAGTAGACTACACACCATTCAATGTACTTAGCATTATTATTTGTGTTCTATTTGAGACTTTGTTCTCATTTTCATAGTAATTCATATTTAAAAATGTATTTTTTACAAGCCAATGAAACCATAACTACATCACTTTCTGTAGTATCATATCAATCAGTTAACAAAGGATCATTAAGCATCTACCACATCTAATCTCTGCTAGGTACTGAGAATATGGATATTATAAATAAAACATACTTATATTAATATTCTGTTTGTCCTTTAAAAAGAGAAGGATCTTAAAATTACAATCTAATAATAAGGAACAAATTATGGATAAAATTTTTTTGTCATTTCATTTCATGGAAATCTACTGTCTGTTTATAAAAATTTAAGAAAAATTACAGAAGTGAGCAAAAACATTCTGTAGAAAAATTACTTTGAAAGATTTGAGAATCCTGCATATTGCAATTTTTTAAAATTTTAAACTAGATATCAGTTCCAAAGCAAAAGAGCATTAAGGGTAAGGCAGTGAGGGTTAAGTGACTTGTCCAAGGTCATATAGCTAGGAAGTGTCTGAGGCCATGTATGAACCCAAGACCTCCCATCTCCAGGCCTGCCTCTCTGACTACTAAGTCTCCTACCTCCCCCTCACCATGCAATTTTAAGCCATGTTTACAGAGAAACAAAAATTAAGTGTGCTATTCACCTCTTTTCTACTAGATAATGGGCACAAGACAAAGAATGAAATATTAATTTTTGGATAGAGGCAATATGTCATTTGGATTTGCTTGAAAGCATACTTATGTTTTTTCTTCCCTTGTGTTTCTTTTTTTATTTTTTTGTTCAGTTGGAGGAGGGAAGATGGGAAAGAAAGAAATTATTCATTGAAAAAATGTGTAAAAGAAATATCACCATTTCTGCCTTTATAACATTTTTCCTTTACATCACCTTCTATGCACTCATATCACCACAACTCCAGTTCATGCCATCACCACCTCTCCCTTGGACTAGTGCAGTGGTTATCTAACTGGTCTCTCTTCCTCCAGTCTCTCCCCAACCCTGATCTACATTGCTCAGCTGTGAGGATGCCTTTCCTTTATGTTTTTTTACCTATCATTTTAATGATATTTTATTTTCTCCCTGTTATATGTAAAAACAATTTTAACATTAATATTTTAAAGTATTGAACTCCAAATTCTTTTCCTTCTTCTGACTCTCCCCTCACACTTTCCCTGACCTCTCCCCTCCCTGAGACAGTAAGTCATCTGATAGATTTTTACATTTGTAATCATGCAAAATATTTTTCCATATTAGTTTTTTTGTGGAAGAGATCTCAAATGAAAAAAGAAGAAAATGAAATATAATATTTCAGTCTGCATTCAGACTCCGACAGTTCTTTCTTGGAGGGCAGATGGCATTCTTCCCTATGAGTCACTGGGATTGTCTTGGATCACAAGCATTGCTGAGAATAACTAGGTCAATCTCATTTGTAAAAGAACAAATAAACTACTGCTGTGCACACAAAAAAATGATCTTCTAATTCTGCATACTTCACACTTTGTATCAGTTATGTAAGTCTTTCCAGATTTTTCCAAAATCATCTTGCTTGTTATTTGTGATAGCACAATAGTATTCCATCACTATTATATGCCACAACTTGTTCAGTATTCCTTAATTGATCAATGACGCCTCCATTTTCAATTCTATGCTACCACAAAAATAGCTGCTTTATCACAAAAATAGGATCCATGCTTTCTTACTGGATGCTTCCCGAGTCAGCAATGATTTGCCCCCTCACTGCAACCTCTTAGTCTCTCTCTGACTTTCTTTAAGACTCAGCTCAAATTCCACCTCTACATCAATCCTTTCTTGGTTCCCATTGCCCAGTTACTAATGCTTTCATCTGTCAGATTTCCTTTACCTACTCAATATATACCCTATATGTATCTAGCTATTTGTGGTGTGTTCCCCATTATAATATGCACTTCCTGGGAGGAAAAATGTTTAACTTTTGTTTTTGCATTTGCATAATGCTTAATAAATGTTAGCTGACTACACAGGGAAGGAATTGATCCTAGTGACCTGAAGGGTGGGTACAATTGTTCTCTTAATTATTATAGTTTCAACTTTTTTTCTTTTTAACCCATACCTTCTGTCTTAGAATTGATGCTAAGTATCAGTTTCAAGGCAGGAAAGTAGTAAGAGCTAGGCAATTGGGGTTGAGTTGCTCAAGATCACACAGTCATAAAGTGTGTCTAAGGCCAGGATTTGAAACTAGGACCTCCCATCTCTAGGCCTGGCCCTCTATCCACTGAGCCATCTGGCTGACCCTTAAACTTCTTAGCCACCTTAGTTCTATTCTTTCTTGTAAGAAGAGCAAAGATTTCTTCTTGGCAGGAAAAAAAAATGAAACAAAACAAGTGCTGAACTTGGACTTTGCTCTGTTTTCTATTATTGTTCCATCTTCCTGAAGCAGTATTCTAATGTCTCTTTTCAGTCCATCTCTTTGACCTACAATTTAAACAAGGAAAATATCTTTTGATTTTAGCATTCCTAGTCAATATTTGGTCTTTCTAAACTTTACTCTGATGAGGCAGTCAGTAGAGCATAGACTTCAATTCAGGGGTACCTGGGTTCAAATCCTGCTTTGAATGTTTAGTATTTGAGATGCTGAGAAAGTTAATTCTTCAGTTTCATCATCTTCAAATAGGGAGGATCATGTTGATTGACTTTTAAGATCCCCACATCCCTAATTGTAGAACCTATGATGGCAATTCCTCAGGGAAAGCATCAGAGTTTTTGTATTTATCTCATTATCTGTTTGTCTCTATCTTCAGTACATCCTTTGAGACAGAGCATATGTTAGACACTATGTGCCAGGCACATAATAAATTGAGTTAAACTATAAGTCGAGTACTGCAATATCAATGCTTTCAAATTGTGGTGTGGAGAACTCTGAAGAGTCCCTTAGATAGCGAGGAGATCAAATAAGTCAATCCTTAACTCTCATTGAACTCTGTTCAATGGAAAGACAAATACTGAAGCTGAAGCTGAAATACTGTGTCCACATAATGAGAAGGACAGAACTAACTGCAACAGAGTCTGATGCTGAGGAAGACTGAAGGCGACAGGAAAAGGGGTGGCAGAGGATGTGATGGATTCAATGAAAAGCAAGACATGATCAAACAACAACAAGGTGCCAGGCATGGACCTAAGTACCAGAGATACAAATAAAAGCAAGTTGTAAAGTCCTATATTTAAGGAAATTAAATTCTATTGGGGGAGAAAAACCCATGAAGAGAATCTGGAAAGGGAGCAAACTGAGAGCCAGACCCTGAGGACAGGAGATCCTGGGTTCAAATTTGACCTCAGACACTTCCCACCTATAGGACTGAGCAAATCACTTAACCCCTGTTGCCTATCCCTTATTGCTTTTCTGCCTTGGAACCAATACACTCTAAGGTGAAAGGGGAGGGTTTAAAAAAAGAAAAAGAAAGGAGTGGGTAGAGGAGGTTACATGCCTTAAGGAGAGCTGAAAAAGTCCAGAAAGTATTATGAAAGCCTAGAACTGAGCAAGAAACAAAGCCTTTTCTTTGGAAAATTTAGGTTGAACAATGAGTTCTATGTGCATAGATAACAGGTTCATCACAGTTGAATCTGTTTCCAATCTAATTATTAAACAATTATGAATTAAGCATTATTGTGTACATGCCAGGTACATGAGTGTGTTCTGCCAGGTGCGGAGGAACATAGACCAGACAAGAACAAAGTTTCCTGCCCTCAAGAGATCTTTGTTCTTCTGGAGTGACCCCATATGATAACAATAGTATATTTATTATAGGAGGATGTAAAAGAGAAGGAAGATTTTTGAAGGAAGGAAAATACACTAACAACTGGAGGGATTGGGAGAGTCTTCACATAGAAGGTAACACCTGAACTGAGCTTTGACAGGAGTTTAAGATTATGAGGTGAAAATGAAGAGAGAATACATTTGGGGTCTAGAGACAGCCAGTACAAAGGATCATGGGTGGGACATCATATCAACTTTGGAGAACAGTAGGTACAACAGTTTGCCTACAATGTAAAGGTCATGAAGAGTTGGTTGTATGCCAGGAAGATCCTTTTCCTTCTTTTCTCCCCCCCCCTCCTCCTTTCTTCTCCACTTCGTCCATCTTCTCTGCCTTCCCTTCCTTCTCATCTTTCTTCTCCTCTTTCTCCCCCTCCTTTTGATTTAGGGTTATTTTGTTCCATATCTTTTTATTTCCAGAAACCACATAGGAGCCCTCAAAAGCAAATAACACTTAGTCCCAAGGAGATTCTTGCTTAACTTAAATTGCACAAATAGTCAAACTCATTGTAAACTTATCTTAAAAGAAACCCAAATATTCAAATCAAGAAAACATCTAATGCCCAGTGGACTTACGCGTCGGCTATGGGGGGTGGGGAGGAGGAAAAGAAAATGATCTATGTCTTTAACGAATAATGCTTGGAAATGATCAAATAAAATATATTTTTAAAAAAAGAAACCCAAATAAATGTAAAACTACTGAAAAGAAAAACATATTCTGATAACAATTAAATCACTGTGATTTTTAAAAAATGTTTAAAAAAATTTTTTAAGTGGCAAAAAAGTTTTAGTATGTTACTTTAAGGAATTGAGCATTTTTTTTTCCTCCTGGGTGTTCCAATATTAGTAAAACCCAACTCTAAATAGTAAATGCTCTTTGAAAATCACTGAGGTTAAAAAATTAGGTAAACTTTTAGCCTATATATAGATTATACTGTTTTTTTAACCTTCTCAGGATGGTCCTCAAACAAGAGATATTGAGTCTGTCCCTAAGACTGTATCCTGGAGCAACTAGGTGGCTCAGTGGATAGCGAGCCATGCTGGAAGTCAGGAATTCTTGGGTTTAAAACTGGCCTCAGATACTTCCTAGCTGTGGGCTCTGGGAAAGTCACTTAACCCCAGTTGCTTATACCTAAATGCTTTTCTGTTTTGGAACTGATTCCAAGACAGAAGGTAAATGTTATTTAAAAAAAAAAAAACGACTATAGGAAGCTTTTCTAGCTTAGCGGGCCCTAGCATATTATGAGAGTTGGCTAGGAGGAGCCAGTTACCACGATAATTCATCAGAGGGCTTTAACAGATTCCAAATATCAGCTGTCATTATATTGAGATTCTGGTGGTGACTTGCTGAGTGAAGTCCTCTCCATCCTAAGAGAGTTCAATAAAGGTGCCGTTCTCACAATTTTCCACTTATTGACATATTCTCCAAGTGATCTTTATTTTAGAATAAAATTTAAGACCCGACTTTTTCTGGCCTTCCGGTTTGTGAAGCGGGAAGACTTGGAGTCAGGACATGTTTGATTTCTGGTTCTAGCTCTGCCTCTTATACAGCCTTTGAGCACGAACCCTTGCCACAGTCCAGTTTCTCCATCTGATCCAGCTATAAAGGGCTATGGCTTTCTGTGGCTGGTGAGATAATATCTACCCTCAGCCAAACTTTGCTCTTCAAATTTTCAAAGCACTTTGTTTAAATCTCCATGTATTTATCCCATTCTGTTTTATATTGAGGGAGCGAAAGAGCTGGCCTTGAAGGAAGAAGAGGATTTCCAAAGTTGGAGGTGTAGCGGGAGTGAATTCCAGCCGCAGTGACAGCTTGCATGAATGTACGGGGGAAGGAGAAAGCAGGATAAGATCAAGTAACAGGGAGTAGCACTGTTTGGTTGGAATGTAGATCACGGGAGGCTAGAAAGATTGAAGACAGATTGCGAGAGGCTTTTAATGACAAGCACAAGAGTCTCCAGTTTATCCTCCAGGCAACAGAGAGCCACTGAAGATTTTTGAGCAGAGGAGTGACATGGCCAGATTTGTATATTATGAAAATTATTTTAGCTACGAACATATATGGAAGAAACTAGAGACAGCTATCATTTAGGAGACTATTTCAATAGTCATTGTAAGAAGGAACAAGAACTGCAACTGCAGTACAAAGAGAGTGAGCGGAGAGTAGGGGCTGATGAGGTCAGAATCATAAGGACTGTAGGCTTTGGAACTACAGCTTGGATATAGGGATGAAGAAGGGGAAAGTTTGCTCAAAAAGGATTCCAACATTTCAACCCTAGTGTATGTACTTTGAAGGCAGGTGATGTGTGTCATTTCATCTTTATATCACTAGTACAGAGCACATTGTCTTACATTTGGTAATCATTTAATAATTCCTTGTTGAATCAAATTGAATATAAGGTTCCTTCTTAGCTCTAAAATTCTCCAAGTATATCCTCGCTAAGTTATCTGTAAAAAAATAAAAAGCAAAATGATGCCATCTAGTGGACATCTAATCACTTCCTTCACCTCTGAAAAGGAAAAAAGGAAAAAAAAAACAAAAACTGGTGATTTTTCAAAAACTTGTTTCTCTCCCTGGACACTTGCAGAACAATTCAAGCTGTACTGGTTTATAAGGAAAAATGTATAGAGAAGAATGGTTGAAACCAATCATTTCACATCATCAAAAGCGGGATTTTTGAGGAATGTTTCCCTATATAATTACAATAACTCACCTAATTTAGGAGAAAAGATTTGAAATGCTAAGCTACCACCATAATCGTTATGAAAAGAAGCTTAAAACGTTTTGGCAAAGAAATCAGGGCTGCATCTTCAACATTGATTGAAAGTAAATGAACAATTTAAGATATTCTCTAAATATATAACATTGAAAAAATCTCAGATCAACTTGTTAGATCAGAAGTGACATTTACTTGCAGATTAAATTTTTCCTAAAACAGTTTTCACACGTGAATATGAATCCAGAGCATACTGTCATAATTAATACTAATTAAAATATCATTTACTAATATATTACAAAAATGAAGGCAAATATTTTCATACAACACAAGGAAATTAGAAAATGTTTCTTCTATATTAAATGTTCCACAAAACAAGAGGTAATTATGATTCTAAAGATTTTATAATAGTTGATTTTTCCATCTTTTCTCTTTCACATCAGGAACACTTTGAAATGTTTTATGTAAATACCTCTCTTTAATGACTAAATATGTGTACCTTTTAGGGAAAACTAATACACATCAGTAATTGCACTTAGTGTTGCTGTTAGAGATGAAAACTGTTATAAAATATAAAACTACAAGTATTCCTTCCACATTGTGGGGATTAGTGACACAGCACCCCCACAAACTGGAAAATCCACATAAAATTTTTTCATCCTCCCTTCATACCAGAAAAGAAGACTGATTTTTTCTTTTATGAGCTGTTTCAAGTATAAGAAATTAGGTACACTTATAGTATTAAAAGATAAAATATGCTGACAATACTAAGCATATATTTTTATGCCCTTCTGAGTTTCTAAACTTTTTCTGTGTTGCCTACTGGCCTTCACATGTTGTCTGCAGCTTCCACAAAACTCCCTCCAAATTCCTATTTAATTTCTTATGCCAACCCACGATATATAGAAACCGCTTTGAGGAAAGTGACATTGTAGAAGGGATATCTATATAAATCATGCATGTTTTATGTTTCCAATTTTTAAAATTGAATTAAAACCCACTAAATTTATCTTAGAGTAGTATTTGAATGGTATTTTTGATACTTTTCAAAAGTTGACTTTTTTGACAATTGCAAGTCAATTTTATGTTTTATTAAGTTTTACAAAGTTCTCTCATTGCAAGCGGAATGCCTTTATATTAATAGTAAAAGTCTCCTCAGCCATTCATTATCACTTCAGTTCAAGCAAAATCAACAATGGGAATTTACCTAAAAGTTGTCTGAGAATTGCTGAGTATGTTTAGTGTTGTGAGGTAATTATTAATTTCATAGAAACAACTACAACCCACATTTGAAAACTGAATACAGAGCCCAGAGTATTTACTTTTCTCCCTTCCAAATTTATTTCAGTTCTCATAGAAATATTACAGGATAGGAGAAGTAAATTTTTCACTTATAAAGACAAGTATATCTTTGTGTATTGCCATAAGATTTTTTTTTTGCTTTCAATATATCACTGAAAGTCAAAGCCAGTGCCATTCCCTGGGCTTAGCCAGACTCTCTGAAAACTGGTCCTGAAGATGAAGGAGCAGAGACCCCAGTACACTCTAGTCTTCCTGCCCATCCAATTTCTCTTGCTAACTTCTCACACTCAATAAATACAGTGTTTTCATTGTAAACAACAGAAAGCATAGGGGGCCTTTTACCTTATGTGCTCTGCACTACACACAGATACCTCAGGTACATCAATTAATATCATGGCATATTTCACATCAATCTTGCATATGGGCTACACCCCAGGAAATCCACCCACTATGAAAAAATTCCATACACTCTTACTGGCAAGGAAAACTGGATTAATGGAAGTTTAAGCATTTCTCCTTACAAACAGTCTCTTTTCTTAGTTGCCTTTAGGTTACTGGCATGATTTCTCCAAGTGAATGCCAATAACATTAACATACATTATCAATGCAGTGCTCTCTCCAAGGGAGGGGGAAAAAAAGATTTATTTCATATGTATTTTAAACTCAAAGTTTTAAATCAACAATTTTATATTCAAGTATCAGCATGTAAATGTTAAAAGCTCATGGGTGGCCCTACTGCTGGCAGCAAACAATTTTAAAAGGCTGAATTTGAAAACACTGTGTATGCACATATATATATATATGTGTGTGTGTGTGTGTATATGTATGTATGTGTGTGTATGTATAATAAACATTATATTTTCACAAAGCTGAATGTAGAAAAACATCTTTATATATACATATGTAAACAAACACACGTGTATATGAACATCTATATATCCATATCCATATCTACAGATATACTTATATACATACATAGATAAGATCATAGATTTAAAGCTGAAAGAGACCTAAGAGACTATCAAGTCTACCTCCTGAATTTACAGAAGAAACTGGAACAAAGGAGGTAACTTTGCAGAAATGAATGAATCAGTGTGATTACAGCAGAGAAGAATTTAGAATTAGCAAGAAAATATTCAGCTTGGGATTAGATATATTTATTCCCCTTCAAACTAGTGAAATGTAAAAAAAAATATTTAAAATTGTAAAACTTCCAAAAAGATGTTAATACTCATCATCATCAAAGTCCTCTAATGTACTTTAAAAAGCAGATGAATTTTGTAGTAGGTACTATATTTACCACCTCCTCCTTGAATCCCTTGGGAATCATCCAGAGAACATCTGCTTCAAGTTCAAATAAATCCTACATTAAAAGTTCCTCATATCATAAGCACATGAAAAAGTGTTCTAAATCTCTTATAATCAGAGAAATATAAATCAAAACCACTCTGAGGTATCACCTCACCCCTAGCAGATTGGCTAACATGTCAGCAAAGGAAAGTAATGAATGCTATAGGGGATGGTGGCAAAACTGGCCCACTAATACATTGCTGGTGATGTTGTGAATTGATCCAACCATTCTGGAGGGTAAAATAGAAAAGATGATCTGTGGAAACTATTACTTGTTGGAATGACTGAATGCTCTGGCTTATGACCATGACTAGAGAACAGCTGCTGGTATGGGGATACACCTGATAGTACTTACTTACAATGGAGGTAGAGTTACTACAGAGATAGAGAGATATGGAGCCACAGGGGATACTGCTAAAGGGGAATACTCTGGGGTTTGCCTACTGATCCCTACTGATGACTAGTAGATCAATATATTTCCTAAGCTCCTCCTCCCTTCACTCCCTCCCTTCTCCAACCCTCTCCCTCCCAGTTTCTTCTTGAAGCCTTGGGCTTCACCACCCCCCCTCCAAGTGGATTATTATATTTATGAAGAAAAACTTCCTTTCTTTTCTCAGGAAAGGGGTTTATTGGGATAACAATAGGATGGGAAACTGAGGGAAGAGGGATGAGGGTTTCCCTAAACTATAAGGAGAATTTAGGAGGGTTATGGAAATAATCAGTCTTGTCACAAACTGTGACAGAGAAACAGTTAGAGAGATGGATGGAGGACAACTGTTTAAAATCTTTTTTCTTTTTCACAAAGCCACCAAGAAAAGTCTCTTTTTCAGCTTGGCTTTCCTCCAACTCTTGGTCAGTCAAATCTCAGAGAGCGCAGAGGTTTCCCCTTGATCAGAAAGCCCAAAGCCAAGCCAGCCCTACAAGCATCCTTCACTCATGGACAAAAGCTAACTGGGATCAGTTCTCAGCTTCTTCCCCTTCATTCAGGCTCAACTCTTAGAGAGAAACAAAACCAAAGTTCCAGTTTCTCCCCTGGTCAGCTTCAACTCCCAAAACCAGAGTCAGCATCCAAAATTCAAGTTCCTGCTTTTTCTCCTCTGTGGCCAGACCTTCAACTGCCTCTCCTGGAAACATTCTGTTTGGAACCTTCCTCTTGATTGACAGGCAGGTTCCCAGCCTTGGTTCTTGCATCTTGGCTTGTCTCAAAAAACCTCTCTCTTCAAGTCTCTACCACAAGGACAATTTGGAACTATGCCCAAAGGGTGCTAAAAGACTGTCTTGTCCTTTGATCCAGCCATAGTACTGCTGGGTTTGTGCCCCAAAGAGGTAATAATGAAAAACACCTGTACGAAAATATTCATAGCTACACTCTTTGTGGTGGCAAAAAATTGGAAAATGAGGGAATGCCCTCCAATTGGGGAATGGCTGAAAAAATTGTGGTATTTGTTGGTGATGGAATACTATTATACTCAAAGGAATAATCAACTGGAGGAATTCCATGGGAACTGGAACAACCTCCAAGAAGTGATGCAGAGTGAAAGGAGCAGAACCAGGACAACCTTGTTCACAAAGACTGATACACTGTGGTACAATCAAATGTAATGGACTTCTCTACTAGCAGCAATGCAATGATCCAGAACTATTCTGAGGGATTTATGAGAAAGAACACTACCCACATCTAGAGAAAAAACTGTGGGAGCAGAAACAGAAGAAAAACAACTGCTTGATCACATGGGTCAATGGGGATATGATCAGGGATGTAGACTCTAAATGATCACCTTGGTGTAAATATTAAAAATATGGAAATAGGTCTTGATCAATGACACATGTAAAATTGGTTTTGCTTGTTGGCTACGGGAAGGGATGGGAAGAAGAGAGGGAAAGAACATGATTCATGTAACTATGGGAAAATATTCTAAATTAATTAAATAAATAATTAAATTAAAAAAATTTTTTTTAAAGTTCCTCATATGGGTGCTATTCAGTTCTAGTCATCCTTGCCTTTCATCACCAGGGATTCACATTGACTGAGGGGACTCCCAGGAGCTATCTCATAATATATACCAATAAATAACAGGAATGACCTACCTACATAGTATTAGATCAGAGCAGCTATCTTTCGATTTCCAACATTCCTAGTATGCCTGAAGGGTTGTTGGTATCAATTTGAGGTCTTAAAATAAAGAGTGCCTATATTTGGCCCAAACTAATAGGATTTCTTGGCTTTCTACCATGTTCTTCACCCTGAAATACATTGTCATGCATTAACTAATGATTTGCTATATTGTTATAGTGATCCTTGTTAGAATTAAAATGTTATACTACCCCAACATCTACTTTTGACTATTTAAAAAATGCCATCGTAGCTCTCTGTGTGGTAGCATAAATAGCTAATTTGGCTACCACAGTATAATATAAAATCAAGCCCCACTCTATTCTAATGGTACAAGTATTCTTGGGAAGTTTATATATTTTCCTGTACTCTTCAGCTCTGCTCCAAATGCAACGGCTCTGCTGCTAGAGTTATTTTAAAATAAAACAAACAATATGTAAATATGATTTTACATATATAAATTAAATTTCCTCACCAATTCTAGTGATCTTGTTATATGAAACTTCAATATTTCGAAGATTACTACAGCCATCCAATCCATGAAAAGAAGTTATTTCATTGTCATTCAGAAGAAGGATGCAGAGATTTTCTAAATTCTCACAATTTATAACCTGAATCTGATTTTCCTGAAATAAATATATAGTTATATTTTAATGTGATGTTAACAAAAAAATACATGTTTCATTTGATGCACCTCAAAATGTTAGCACAAACTCTTTTTCAAATTGTTAAACAATAAATGGGATGACAAGATGTAGGCTTCCAACTGAATACTGAAATCTATTATTCAACTTTCAATCCTAAATTTGACAAAATAAAAAGTATTATCACAAAGGAACAACAAATTATCTATTATTATTAATATATCACGAAATGTATAAAGAACAACTAGGGTAGGGAACAGAATATATTGATTCTAGACCTGGCACTAACACATTAATTTTTTTCTTCTTAAGGAAATTACCTCTTGTAGGTAATACCTCTTTTCTTTCTCTGTTAAGTATGACTAAAACTATTAAAAAAGTAATTATCATTTCAAGGTCAGACTGCCTATTATTTTATGGATAAGTGTCTGAACTCTGAGCAGTGGTGAGGAAAGAGAAAGTGAAGAAGTGAGAAATAGCTGGAAAATGGATTTCTTCATAAGATTTTCTCACAGAAAACACAAGGGCAAATTGTAAGAAGTTGACAAGGATCCATTAAATGCAGACCAAGTGATAATGAACAAGTAAAGTCACATTAAGAAAAGAAGACAAGGTAGGATGAACCCCTCTTAATAAAGGTTGGAGAGCCTAACCCTGATACCATTCCCCCTTAAAGTGAATAGGTAAAACACAGAGGTAAATGACAAAATAACTGGAAGGATTAGCCATAAAAGCCAAGAGATAGCTACGAACCTCGTTTCAAACATGTATTTAAGGGGAAACATGTAGGAGATAATTTCAAAATTGATTTTGAATTCTAGAATTTGTGCAATATGCAAGACCAACTACAGAGCTTGAAACAAGGGGAATTTAACTTCATTGCTATTGCCAAGCCTTGATGAGCTAGTCTAATTCATGACTAGTATTTGATTATGAAAGTATGTACCTTCATTAAAAAGAATGTCTTAGATATGATACAAGAATTTGTGCTTATATTATAGATATACTTTAAAGATGAAACTTACAAACCAAAGAATAGAGATTTGGATTAGAATAATGGTAGAAGAGACAGAAGTGTTGGCATGGCAGCAGCACAACAGAGACCACTAAGCCAAAGGGAGGAAATAAATGCATGAGTTCAGGAAATATCATTCCAGTAGTGGCAGAGAGGCATCATAGTGTCTTGTTTTTGTTCAGTCGTTTCAGTTGTGCCCAACTCTTCATGATTCCATTCAGAGTTTTCTTGGTAAAGATTTTGGAGTGAGTTGTTATTTCTTTTGCCAATTCATTTTATAGTGGAAGAATCTAAGGCAAACAGGGCTAGGTGACTTGCCCAGGATCACATGACTATTAAGTGTCTGACATTTTTTAATTCAAGTCTTCATGACTCCAGGTCTGGTGTTCTATCTACTGTGCTCCCCAACTGTTCCCATCATGGTGTAGGGATGAAGCATGTCAGCTACCTACATGAAAGCTGCAATTTCACTACAAAAATTAGAGTTGACAAATTTCTGATGTGATTCAATTATCATTTTGAAACGATAATTCAAAAGGTAGAGAAAGTGAGGAGGAAAACTGCTACTCTAAACATGACCTAAATGACAAACTATAAAAGATACAGAGAATACTGGAAGTAGGTGACCAGTACAACTTACACTTAGTAACATCAAAAGGAAGATGTGGCATAATCTAGTATAATCTAGATATTGAAAGCTAAAATTTCAGAGTTCAAGTAAAGAACCAATAGGATATCATAAAATTCACTGATGGAAACTGACCCCAAAAGGTTGGAGTAGTCTCAAAATCTAAATTCTTATATTACAAGAAAAAATTATTTTGATGAGATATGGAAGAAACTACTCTTTAAAAAAAGCAATAGGGATACATTGTGAATACAATAATCAACTGAGATTTCAAAAAGAAATGCGTGGAAGATAAAAACAAAAGTGCCATAAGAATGGTCTCAGAAATGATAATGTTCAGAACAAACTGAGACTGATGATGAATACAAAACAAAAATAAAAGGGGTTCTGAAAAGTATGATTCTGATTGAATATGAAAAAAACAATAACAAAGTCAAAAGATAAGAACTACTTAACTACTTGAGGACCTCATGAATAAAATTATAATTATTCAAGAGACCACTTTAACATTCAACAATAATTTAAAAAATAAGAAAAATTCATATTGTCCAGAGAACAAGTCAACAAACTGTGGACTTTGGACCAATCTAAATAAGGTTTTGCATGGTATCTGAGCTAAGAATAGCTTTTGTGAAGGATCTCTAGGTATATTGATAAAAATCACAAATGAGAAGATATCTATGAGTTGTAATCTGTACCAATTGAAGGAGATCACCAATTTAATGAAGTCTTTCCGCCAAAAATTACCTCAGAACTAGAAAGGATAGAACAGGAATGGTTAGTAGGAAACTGAAAATCAAGATAAGTAAAATGACATCAAAGAAACTATCACATGTCTTCAATAAATTCAAACCATTGAGTATAGATTACTTTATCTTTAAAAACAGATTGTTAGGCTAATTTCATTTTCTTTTATGACAGATTGTTAGGCTGGTATAGTAATGAAATAGCTAATGCTTGTGACTGCTGAAATGATGTCAATGACTATTGAAAACCAGAGAAGAATAAAAGGGGACACATGCCTGAAGAGGGGGAGGTTCAAAAAGGTAGAATGCAAAATTTAAAAATTCTAGAATACATTATGAAAAGGATGATCTCTAAGAGATTGCATAAGTACATCAAAACAAAGTAAGGGCTAACTAAGCTTATACCTTCAACAGTCTTACTACATTAATGTAATGTTGCTTGGATTTTATTGCAAGATATTTAAGAAATATCCTTGGGGACAAAATAAAGAGATATGAGCAGGACAATGGAAGTTAAATGTATTCAGAACTAATGGAGTTGAACAACTAGATATAAAAGTTGCCATTAATGAATTGAGATATTAACCCGAAGGAAGGTCTCTAAAGAAATTTTGGCTTTGGCTATATATTTTGAATAGTTTTATCAAGTACTCAATGAAATGTCAGTTACATAACTATTAAATCTATAGCTATCAAAGTTGGGAAGCTTACAAATTGGGTAACAAAAACAGGATTCAAAAAGGTTTTGAGGGATTACAAGAATTGGCCAAATGTAATAAAATTAAGTGAAAAATAGGAAGTCCTATATTCACCTCCCAAAAAAGCAACTGCACAAATATGGTCTTGGGGGAAAGTAGCTAGAAAACAGTTCATGGAGAAAATCTCTAGGTTTTTTTCATGAATTTCAAATACAATGTTGATCCTTGCACAGAATAGGTGCTTAATAAATTGGAATGCAGGCCATAACAGAAAAAAAGTTACTGTCAATTGAGATTTAGAGGCATATAATCCAAAATGAAAAAGCTATCCACTATATTTGGTCAGACAGCATTTAAAGTATTTTACTTAGTTTGGGGTCCTATATTTTAAAAAGAATAAATTAGAGAAATTACAGAGGAAAAAGACAAGGCAAGGGAAATAATTAGAAATTATGCCACAAGCATAAAAGTGGAAGGAAAAGGGGTATTTTGCTAGAAAATAAAACTCAACTTGATGGCTCTCTTCAAAAGTTTTCAGGTGGAAGGATAAAAAAATGCTCCAGTTGGCTCCAGTGGATGGGACTAGGAGAAATGCATAAATTAGAAAAAAAAAAAAGTATTTTTTACAAAATCTCCAATATAGGAATTGGAAGAATTTCAGAGTTCAGCTGACACAAATTATACATGAACAGGAATTCCCTCTACAAAATACTTGTCAAGGAGTCACCTAGTTTGAAGATCTTGTGAGAGTGCCTATTTTGGTTCAGTTCTTATTAGGAAATTTTTTCCTCATAAGGATGCAAAAAATGTTCTAAGAATACCAATTTTCCTGAAAAGAATTTTTTTCCTTATAAATGGAACAAGTTAAAAATAAATGAAACACATTATTTATAATCACGGTGTTAATTCTGTTGGTCACAGCATAACACTAGTCTCCAATTCACGTCACGACTTATCTACTCTTAAATTTAAGCTTATTGTCTAATTTCCTCTAAAGTGTTCCCAGAGAAGCACTGAATTATAGGCTATTCTACAGTCATATGTATTTCCCCTAAATCATTATTTTAAAAAAATTCTCACTTTTTTTCTTAGTAACAACTCTAAGAGGTAAGGGCTAGGCAACTGGGGTTAAATGTTTTGGCGAGGGTCACACAGCTAGGAGGAATCTGAGGCCAGAAACGACCCCAGGTCCTCCCAAATCCAGGCCTGGCACTCTATCCACTGTGCAACCTAGCTGCCCAACAACTATTTCTTAATATTCACACAAAACATTTTGAATTCTATCATAGAATAAGTACTAGAGAGAAAGATTGAAGAAAATACCTGTACATCAATATATTTCAATTTTTTACAGTTATTCAGTCCTTCCAGAGCAGTTAATCCGCAATGCCTAAGAGTCAAGAATTGAAGACTTGTACATTCTGACAACGTGGAAAGACTACAACCCGGCAAATCCTGAAATGTTACTGTTGTAACCTAGAAAATTCAATAAAAACAAGTATATGACATTATGTTACTCAATTCTACAGAAATGTTTTTATTTTTTACTGTTAGTCTTTAAAATAATTTCTTTAAACAATTGGCCAAGAAAAATGTTTTTAAGTCAGTCATATACAAATTTATATAACTCATCTGGGGTTTCTCCTTGCTAAACATTTTTTTCTTCATCTTTCCAAAAGGCATCTGAACTTGAGGCCCTTGCCCACCCTCTGGATAATTTCTAGGTCATCAACGTACAGATGAGCCTCTTATCCTGAACACAGTTTTCTAGAGGTGGTTTGACTACAACAAGGTTGACAGAGCAAGGAAATTATCTTAATGCAATTTATAGTGGAATCTGTTTTTCTGTCTGCTGATGCATTAAATATGTCCACTGGAATCCTTGCATCTTGGTTTAAGATACACTAATACTTAATCTAGCAATAATGCCATTGGGTCTGCATTCTAAAGAGCTCAAAGATAGTGGGAAAGGACCTACTTGTGCAAAAATATTTACAGCAGCTCTTTTTATGCTATCAAAAAACTGGAATTTGAAGGGATATCCATCAGTTGGGGAGTGGCTATTCAAGTTGTGGTAAATAACTGCATCAGAATACTATTGGGCCATAAAAAATAATGAAATGACCAAAAATTCTGGGAAGATTTATGTGAACTGCTGCAAAATGATGTGAGCAGAACCAGGAGAGCACTGGACCAAGAAACAGCAATAATATACAACCATCAATTGGGAATGACAACTACTTTCAGCAATGCAATTATCCAAGACAACTTTTAGGGACGCATGATGAAAAAGGTCACCACCATACTGATAGATTTCAATTGGCCACATACCTCCCCTACCTTGTACTTGTGAAGTGGAGTCTTTTTTTTAATACATTTATCCCCATTACCATCATCATCATCATAACTGATATTAGAAGAGTTCTTCAAATTGTGGTATCTGTTGGTGATGGAATACTATTGTACTCAAAGGAATAATAAAGTGGAGGAATCCCCATGTGAACTGGAACGCCCTCCAGGAAGTGATGCAGAGTGAGAGGACGAACCAGGAGAACATTGTACACAGAGACAGATACACTGTGGCACAATAGAATGTGATGGACTTTGCTAGTAGTAGCAATGCAATGATCCAGGATAATTCTGAGGGACTTATGAGAAAGAACACTATCTATATCCAGAGAAAGAACTGTGGGAGCAGAAACACAGAAGAAAAACAACTGCTTGATCACATGGGTTGAGGGGAATATCATTGGGGATATAGACTCTAAATGATCATCATCCAACAACGTGGAAATAGGTTCTGATCAAGGACACATGTAAAACCCAGTGGAATTCCACGTTGGCTATGGGAAGGGGTGGGGGAGGGGAGGGAGGGAAATAATATGATTCTTGTAACCAAGGAATAATGTTCTAAACTGACTAAATAAAATTAAAAAAAAAAAAGAATTAGAGAAGTGCAGAGATAAGAGTTCCTAAAGGATTATCAAGACAGATAGAAAGATGACAGATGATAGATAGAGAGATAGATAGATAGATAGATAGATAGATAGATAGATAGTTCAATTTATTCCTTACAACAACCCTCTAAAGTAAAAGCTGTAGCTATTTTTTCCCTATTTTACAAATGAATACATATAGGAAAGGAGCTCAGTGCTTTGCTTTCCCAGGATCATATAGCTGGCATCTTAAATGAGATTTAAGTCTAATATTCCTGGGGGGACAGCTAGAGACTTGGTAGAAAGAGAGTCAGGCCTAGAGACAGGAGGTCACAGTTTTAAATCTAGCCTCAGACACTTCCAAGTTGTTGCCTCTGGAAAAGTCTCTTACCCCCATTGTCTAGCCCTTACTACTCTTCTGCCTTGGAACCAATACTTAGTATTAATTCTAAAACAGAAGATAAGGTTGTTTTTTTTTTTTAAATAAATCTAATATTCCTGCCTGGGGAGCTTTGAGTTCCACCTACTGGGCCACCCAGTGTTGTCCAGTGAATCCCAGTGATGCATCTAGTAAGATTTTTTAAACTCTGACTTTGTAGTCCAGTATTTAATCTAATTTATCCCCCCCTACACATAAAGAATGCCAATTATTTTTTTATTTAAGACTGTATTAAAAATGGGAGGCATGAAGGTAGTTTTCGTGGATAGAATACTGGGCCTGAAGTCAGGTCAAATCCAGCTTCAAACAATTACTAGCTGTATGATCCTGAACAAATCATTTCAGCCTTTTTTGCTTTAATTCATTAGACAAGGAAATGGCAAACACTCCAGTATCTTTGCTGAGAAAACCCCATGAAGAAAACCCCATGAAGTCCAAGGGGTCATTGAATAACAACATGTACATTTATGCCCCCATAATTATTGATAATTCACCCCTTTTGAAACTCTCAATTTTTTATTGTTTCCCATAATAGGTCAAAATATAACATAAATATCTGTTTACAAATAATAGACCTTTAAATGAAAACCATATTAAAAGTAGAGAAAAAAGACAGGAATTTCCTATCAATCTCATGATGATTTTCATGGGGTTATTTATTTTACTTTTTCTTGATTTTGGCATATAAACTAGTTCTTTTGTTCACATCCATTCCAGATCAGATATTAACAAATATTAGGGAAATACTGGACAGTTTCACAATGTAATAGAACTGTGTCACAATAATGATGTCATATAATAAAGATATTATTACCATTAAAGATTTTTCTGATTTGTAGTATAGCTTCTTTATCTTTGTTATGGGCTGTGATTTTTACTGATTGATGCATAATTAAAAGTGCATTATATTGCATCTGTGTTCTTGCCTGGGATTTTTCTCTATTCTAGATTTTTTTTTAGTTTTTAACTTGTTTAATTTTAGCTTCATTCTTTCATAACTGTTTCAAATTGTGTAAGGTCTTTATAAACCAGGCAAAAATAACAGGAGAAATGTGTAAAATGTTTTTGTTTGTTTAATTGATATAAATTTGTATTTGCAGATAAGTGTGCCCTCAAGGCCCACCAGTTATTGGAGTTTCAGACCTTCAAAAAACATAATTTGGAGACTTCCTAAGAGCAATATAAAATGTCTTGCTTCGAATTCCGAAAGGCATTAAGGAGATCATAAAGAATAGTTTCCTGTGAACTTTGTTGAAACTCTTTGGTGCAAGTTTACTGGGAGGTGTTTGAAATTTCCTAGTCTCCAGAGAACTTTCTCTAAAGTGGGAGAATAGCTTAACTGGAAATACTGCTCAATTGTAGAACTCCCCATGGGGCTGAGCCTGCATCCAACTTCTCCTGATGAGCCACATGCTCTGACCCCTTGTTAAAGGCAATACATAAACACCAGCCCTTGGTTTGCTATTATGGTGTCCACGTGACAGGATGGTTATGTCAAAGATTGGCAACTGAGTCGAGAAGATGTGTCCTCAAGTAGATTTATAGATTGCAAGAAGAAAATCCCCCTCCTTTGATAGCAACATTTTAGTTTGCCAATGCTCCCTTGGACTTCTGGTAAAAGGAAGTGAGTACTTCCTCCTCTAAGCCCTAGCTTGACACCCTTTCAAACTGGTAACTTCTAAGGAAAGCTCAAACCTTTTGTTAGGGGATGCAGACAAAAATTAATCTCCGAGTTGCAAATATAGCTCATATCAAAAGCAAAAGAGAAATATCTTCCTCACAGTTTCTGAAATCTTGTCATAATTTGTAGGAGAGCATAAAAGGATGATGGATTATTGCTTTACATTTTAAAGCACTTATTAACACAAGTTTATGAATTTTTACATTTTGAACATTTCTTTCCTGGTAGAGGAGAAAGTTGTCCTATACACTGTTATCTACTATTCTGGACAGTGAGTACCTGTCTAGAACACACTCCATTAATTCATTTTAGGAATAATCATATCAAAGTTTTATTTGGGAAATTTCCCCAGAATTCCAAGGCTGGGGCATAATGAACCAGAGAGTGAAGTTATATTATCTTCTCTCTTTTAGGAATCAGGCTTTCTCCAATCTGGAACTCAAGTCTATATGAGTCCTGAGTATGGGATTTACTCCTTCTGTTGGAAAGGGTTTCCCCTGGACCACAGGTGCTCTTCCTATATAAAAAAAGAAAATCTTCATTCATACAACAAATGATTAAATGAACCTAATTTTAGTATAATGATCATAGAAAATATACAGAAATGAATATCTAAAAATCTTCAATTAAAATATTTTAATGTTACAAGATGTTACAAGAAATGAGGATAAAAATTATTTGAAAACAAAGACTTAAAACTATTAAGAAAACTGAATTTAAAAAAGAAAACTGAATTTATATCTATCTGTATATAGGTATATATCTTTAACTGCATATATATGGTAATTTTATATTAAATTGACTTTATATGTACTATATCTTACTTGTCCTGGAAAGTGTTTTCCCTTACCTAGACAGTATGGTCATTATAATTTTCTATAGTGTTCTGGACAATAATGTTAGATATGCCTCATGAAGTATTCTCATATTTGCCTGTTTATATAGAAGTTGAGTCATTTTCCTCTTTAGAGTATAAGATTCACACTCTATACGCTGGACTCCTTATAACAGTTACATTTCTCTTAACTTTTTTATGTTACCTATTCAATAATGGTGTGTGTACATTGTAATATTGATATGGATATATAGTTTTTGCATCAAAAAATTTGCATCAAAAATTTATGATCAATATAGAAAAGCTAGACTCTATCCATTTGCATTAGCTGTACAAGATAGATACGGAGATAGAAAGAGAAATAGAGATGTATAATTATAGTTATATATATGTTTATATACATGTATACACACTGATAGATTAGTTCAAACTCTCCAACTGTACATCCAAATAAAGGACAAAAAAGGATTCTTTATGGATTTTTTTCTTATGTGAATTGTTAGGCTATGCTGTTTTGAGTAGTTTGGAATCTCATTTAGGAGGTGTTTCACTATTTATAAAGAAAATCTCTTCTATTTGGACTCCATAGTAGGTATTCTCTAAAATAATGATTAATATCTTTGGTGAGCATTTATCTCCCTTTTATGACTTGGTTCATTTTTACGGCTGATTTTATTATTAAAAATCAGAGAATTACTTAAGTTAGATATTGCTTAAGTTATGAAACAATCTTGCATGACATCAGTATATGAGAAATTTGTTGAAGGATACTGAGGGTGCATTTTGCTTTACTGAACAAAAAAAATTAAATTGAAAAAGGGAGCAGGCTGGAAACCATGTAAAGCTATGAAGAACTGTCAATGACTTGAGCTTCTTCTTGAAACAAAAATAAGTGAATATCCTTCCCCCTCCCCATTCTTCCACTGATGCTATATGTATCAGTCTCTCTGACACTTTAAAAGAGTAGGCAGATCAACCAAAGGACAACAATGAAACATTGTGAATAGATTATTGCATGACACACATAATTCAGCAAGTGGCAGGAAAGATATTTTCATAGAAACAAAGGTAGAGCTTCTGCTCAATTCTTATTTGTTTCTTTTTCCAAGGACAATGATCCTGCTTCAGAGAGCTCAGTATTGTGATGAGGCAGTCAAAAAATGCTGATGAGACCTTGGGCTGCATTAATAGGGACAAGCCACCAGGAATATGGATGTGATGTGTGCTATTTACACTCTGCCCTGGAAACATCTAGTATTTTGTATTTAGCTTTGGGCTCTACATTCTAAGGAGGATATGGATAATATGGAGAACGACTATAATGGTGAAGGGCCTTAGGTTCACACCAGATAAAAATAATGGTTAATAATTATAAAGCTTTCTGTATTATAAAGCACTTATTACTATCTCATTTGAGCCTCAAAAAACTGTTTTATTATTTTTATTATTCCTGTTTTACAGATGAAGAAGCTGAGGTGGAAAGAGGTCAAAACTTGCCCAAGGTAATAAAGCTAGTAAATATTTGAGGTAGTTTTCAAATTTGGGGCACCTCCCATAACAACTGGCGTCCCATGCCCCATGTGCCACAAACTCTGCGCCTCAGTCTTTGGACTTCAAAGTCACATGAGGGTACATTAATAGATGATAATGCACAAAGGCAATTGTCATTCTCGGTCACCGAGAGACTACCACTATAACAATAAGTTAATCATTCTATCTTATATGTCACAGGCATATTTCTGTAAATATAAAGGGCAATGAAAGAAATTTCCAGATTTGTGCTAGCATCATTTGAGCAAAGGAAATTGTATTTATATATATACATATATGTGTGTGTATATATATATATATACACACACATATATGTATATATATAATTTTTCACTAAGATTGATACAAGGTCACAGATATGTTTCTCTTTGGTTCTGTGAATATTTATTTTTAACTGACTTTATTAAATCTTTTATTAGGATCCTGGAGTAGAAAGGTCTCAGTTCCTGTACATTAGGGAGAATCACTGTGTGGTCTTGTGTTTGGGGAATGGGTCAGAAATTTTATTCAGTCTACTGCTGAGAGAGAGTTCAGTAATCTTGAAAGTTTCATAACCATTTCAGGTAAGGACTTAAGAGAGTCTAAAGTCTCTCAATAGCATTGTGCTGAGGCTAAATATCCTAGAAAGAGATATTTTTAATGTGGGGTAAAGTTTATTTTAAACATGACACAAAAGAAATCATACCTCCAAGTATGAAATATTATCTACTACTAAACGAAATGTTACATTCTGACTGCTTTAGGCATAAAAATGAAACATCCCTATGAAAAAAATAAGGATTACCTGTTGTAAGGTAGTCCACAGGCCCCCTTGAAGGATTGCAATTGAATTCAGAGGAGGCAGCTTGCTGACTGAGGACTTCCTAGGTCTGTTTCTTTTAACTACCTTCTTAATTTGGTTTTCCCTAAAGATTTCAAGCCAAGGTTGACAGGCCTTTATCCACGCTATTCTCTTTTCTTCAACTAAAGCTGAAACTGCTTCCTTACTTAGAGAATTAGTAGACAAGCCTTTACTTTTTGTTCTATGTCCACAAAACTCTTTCGGCGTTTCACCCCCAAGCATTTCGTTCAAAACAGATTGAGCAGTTATGGTTTCTTCAGATGTCGATGAGAGCCTATCAGAGTCATCTGAGCATTCATATGATATTGGTACACAGGGAACAATTTTTTCCTTGCATAAATTACCTTCCACTTTTAGAACTATATCGGAGGTGTTAAGAATTAGAGTTTTGCCATCTGTCAGAATATTTGTTTCCTCACTTCCATCATTTTCAAGAGTTTGTGGTTCACATTCTTTGTCTGGTGCCATCATGCTGGCACTGCTAATGGTGTTTTCATTACTTTCTTTTACGAGTGAAAAAATGTGGTTCAGTGTAGTTTTGAAGATATCTTCCTCCTCTTCCTGATTTTTTCCATTCATTTCTCTTTCTTCTTTTATTATTTCAGAATCTTCTTCCTGATCCTGTATGTTTCCATTCTGTTCTGGATCATAACTCACCCACTCATCCTCCCTGTCTTCTTGCCATTCATTTTCTTTATCTTCATTGACTAAACTCCCTTTTTCTCTTTGCTTATCTAATTCTAGGTGGTTTGTTGTATTTTTATTAAATGTATTTCTTGGTGATTTAATAGAATCTTTGGCTAGATTGTCATTTAGTCTTTTTTCCTTTTGGAATTCATCCAGCTCTTGACATTTGACTAGATTTTCATTCTCATCTTTTTTAAATTCCATCATTATTACTTGTCTTGATATGATTTCCTTGGGTGGTTCTTGCTTTAATTTTTGCATAGTTTTCTGTTCATCTATATATTTTTCTTTCTTTCCTTCTTCTTCATCTTTTGATATAAATTTGACTATATCATTGTTTTCACTGAATTCTTTCAGTAATGGTTTCATGACTATATCTTCTTTCTCTTCTTTCTTTGTAAAATTTTTCACTGAAATTTCTTTGGAAATAGCTCCTCTTTTTTTATTTCCTTTTTTCATCATCAAATCTCTCCTTTTTTTGTTTTCTTTTTTCATTACCAATTCTCTGGACAGCTCTTCTCTTTTTCTAACTTCAACTACTGACATTTCTTGCTCTTTTTTCCATTTTAAAATGTTCTTCTTTTTTTCATATTCCTCCTGCCTTTTCTCATGCTCTTTCTGTCTTTGACAATTTATTTCATCATGTCTTTTCTGTCTCTCATCAGCTTTTTTCTTTCTTTCTTCATCCTTTTGTCGGAATTTACACACCATTTCTTTCCACTCTTGGTTTTGTTTTTCTAGCATCTCTTTCTTCCTCTTACTGCACTCTACCCGTTCTTTTATAGTCGATCCATACTTTTGATAAGCTACAAATGTTCTATACCTAGCTTGGATTTTGATGGCTGCATTATGCTGCAGATTTGACAAACGCTGGCTTTCTTTGACCTTTAGGTCTTCCAAACCTCTTCTTTCCACCTCCATTTTTAGTTGTAGTTGCCTGATGAATTCCTAAATTAAAAGAGGAAATAGTTAAATATTAATGAAGTTATTAAGATAATGTAACAAATTGACAAATACTGAATCTGGTTAATACTAAAAAAATAACCACATAAAGAATGGAATATACATATCTTATGAAAATATTAATTTTATTATATGTTTCAAAACATTTATAATTAAGTCTCCTACTTTCCTGGATCAATGAGGATGAAGGCAATTTTACATCATGACTAATGGTGTAATATACAAAAATAGAATTCAAATGTTATGGTAGAATTCAAATGTAATGGTTCTAGAAGAGCCAGAAGCAATACATTTGCTAAAAAGAAATACCTATAATATTAGAGAAAAAAAGTTTCTTGGTAAATTATGTCAATAGAGTGCTAGATAGCATAATAGATAGAGCATCAGCCCTGAAGGAGGCCCAGGAGGACCTGGGTTCAAATCTGGCCTCACACATTTCCTAACTGTGAGATTCTGATCAAGACACTTAATTCCATTTGCCTGACCCTTGCTGCTCCTCTATGTTAGAATTTATTCTAAGACAAAAGGTAAGAGTTAAAAAAAAATGGAAAAAATTTGCCAAAGTGGTTGAGTATGAAACAATCATTATTTAATGACTCCAGACTGAAAGCTACAATAAAAACTTTTCATTTTATAAAAAGAGGTCTCTTTAGTGAAAAAGAAGCAATAGCAGAAACATGTGTCCAGAGACACAGTCTAGAATCCTGCTATTTTTAGGGAAATACAGGGTATTCCATAAGTATGCATAAGAGAACCCCTAAATGTTGTTAACATATGAAAGCAGTAGACGGATTCTCACCTTCACTATTTCAACCATCACAAATATTCAGAGAGTAAAGAAAATGTATCAGAACAGTTTATTCTGGTATAGTTTCAGATGAAGGATCTGAACTTAAAGAGAATACACAAAAATGGACTAGTATCCCTTTGAGTTTTCTGAGAAAGGAATTTCTAGTTATCTGTACGGCACACCATTAGGGGTTTCCTTTAATGTGTCAGGATGCTTGGGCATAATCTCTCAAAATACTGCTCACCAAAACAATATTCTATACCTTGAGAATACTATTTTTTTTAAATACTAAAAATTCTCTTAAAAAATGAGAGGGTAAGAGAACATTTCCAAATAGAATTGTATTAAATTATAGGTCAATGGAATCCAAGAAACAAAACAATCTTAATTAATATTCTCTAATACTTAAAATGAACTATTCACATATTAATGTTCATTATCACAAAATGAAATCAGAAACAAAAAAATATACTATTAAAGTGTTTGGAATGTCATTTTATTTAATGTTGGCATTCAATAAGTTCTCAGGATTGTGATTTTTATAATCTTTAAAATCTAAAACAAAGAAAGTAGACTAGACTAATAACAAAATGAAGGCATCAATTATAGAAACTTAATTAAAATTAAGATTAATTATTTCACTAATAAAAACAGCATTTAGCTACCTCATGTTCTTTTAAATTCTCTTCCCACAATTTCTGTTGTTGCTTCATTTCAATATTTATCTTTTCTTCTTCTTTCTAAATAAATAAGTAAATTTAAATTAGTATTATATAAGATTTACAATCATCATGTGTTGATGCATACCCCAGACCTAGTCCTAACCACCAACCAGTGCCTTCTCCTGGCCCCATGGAAACATCCTGCTTGTCATTTTATAGCACAATAGTATTTTATCACAATCATACACAACTTGTTCATTTCCCAATTTATGGGCATCCTCTCAATTTCCAATTCTTTACCACCACAAAAAGAATTAGTATGAATATTTTTTTACAAGTAGGTCCTTTCCTTTTCCTTTGATCTCTTTGTGATACAGATGCAGTAGTCCTACAGTCCTACAGGGTCAAAGGGTATGCACAGATTTAAAGCCCATTGTGCAAAATTCCAAATTGTTCTCTAGAATGTTTGCATCATTTCACAACTCCACCATCAGTGCTTTAATGTACCAAATTTCCTATATCCCCTCTGACATTTATAATTTTCCTTTTCTGTCTTATTAACCAATCTGACAGGGGTGAGGTGGTACACCTCAGTTGTTTTAATTTGCATTTCTTTAATCAATGGTGATTTAGAGCATTTTTTTCAAATGTTTATAGCTTTGATTTCTTCTTCTGCAAACTGCCCCAAACTATTATCTCTTGGGGAATCATTCATATTCTTATAAATTCAACTCAGTTCTTTACATATTTGAGAAATGAGATCTTTGTTAGAGAAACTTGCTATAAATTATTTTCCCAGTTTATAGCTTATTTTTTCCAATCTTCACTGGATTGGTTTTGTTTGTGCAAAAGCTTTTATTTGATGTAATCAAAATTATACATTTTATACCCTATAATGCTCTCTCATCCATAGATCTGACAGGTAAAATTTTCTATGACCTCCCAATTTACTTATCACCTTTTATATATCTAAATCATTTACACATTTTGACCTTATCTTGTTATATGATATGAGATATTAGATTATACCTAATTTCTGCCAAACTGCTTTCCAGTTTTACCAGCAATTTGTCAGATTATTTTTGATTAATTCTTGTCCCAAAAGCTTAGATTTGGGGTTTATCAAATACTAGATTATCATGGTCATTTACTACTGTTTATTGTGTATCTAATTCATTGCACTGATCCATCACTGTTTCTTAGCTAGTACTAGACTATTTTGATGATTACCAAATTCCTAATACAGTTTGAAATCTTATTCTGTTAAGACTACCCTCCACATTTTTTTTTCATTGATTGCCTTGCTTGATACCTTTTGATCTTTCAGTTGAATTATTACTTTTTTCTAGTTCTACATAATAACGGGAGGTAAATTGATTGGTATGACACTGAAAAAAAAAAGTAACTTAGGTAGAATTCTCATTTTCATTATGTTGGCTTGGCCCATAAGCAATTAATAAGTTTCTAATTGTTTAGATCTGACTTTGTGTGAAGTGTTTTGTAATTGTGTTCAGAGTTCTTGTATTTGTCTGGGCAGCTAAACTTCCAAGAATTTTATTTTATCTATAGCTATTTTAAATGAAATTTATCTTTCTATCTCTTGCTGTTGGGCTTTGTTGGAAATGCTAGTGATTTATTTGGGTTTATTTTATATTCTACAACTTTCCTTAAGTTGTAAATTATTTCAATTACATTTTCATTTTATTTTCTATGATTCTCTAAGTATAGCATCATATTATTTGCAAAGATCAATAGTTTTGTTTCCTTATTACCTGTTCTAATTCCTTCAATTTCTTTTCCTTCTCTTACTGCTATAGCATTTGTAGTACAATACTGAATAACAGTGGTAAATTTAATGGGCATCCTTGCTTCATCCATGATCTCATTAGGAGAGCTTACAGTTCATCCCCATTATGAATAAAACTTGCTTTTCGTTTTAGAGAGGTACTACTTATCATTTTAAGAGAACCTATTTATTCCTATGCTTTCTGGTGTTTTTAATAGTAATGCATGTCGTATTTATCAGAAGTGTTTTCTGCATCTATTGATATATTCATGATTTTTGTTATTTTTGTTATAAATATGGCTAATTATGCTTATATTTTTCCTACAATTGAACCAGTCTTTTATTCCTGGTATAAATCCTACTTGGTCAAATGTGATTTATTGTTATAATATTCTTGCTAGTTTAAAAAATTTGCATAAATATTCTTTTGGAAAAATTGGCATATGGTTTTTTCCTGTTTTTTTTTTACTATCCCTGTTTTAGGCATCAAAATTATATTTGCATCATAAAAGGCTTTGGTAGGATTTATTATTTATCTGTTTCTTCAAATATTTCATATAATATTGGGGTTAATCATTCCTCAAATGTTTGATAGAATTCACTTGTAAATCCACCTGATCCTCAATATTTTACTTTACAGAATTTTACCTTATTCTCCCTTCCCAAATTGGAAAGTCCATAATCTTTTATGTAATTAGAAATTAAATATAACCTAATGTTACATTGTTTCCTTTTAATTCATTGGCCTTATTTGATTGTCTTTAATGTCTGTCTCTCCCTATATTTGTGGTTTAGCCCTAAACTGAGGAAGGGATCTGGTCTTGATTTGTTGGGCAATTGACATGGATCATGTAATAAATATGCTCAGAAGATCAAAACTTTTGTTCCTCAGTTTTTTCATCTTTTACTTATTACAGATTCAGTATCCTTTAAAGTCCCTTCCAGTTCTAAAACTATGACTCTCTGAGTATTGATACCCACCATACAAACAAGACCAAAGATATAACAAAGTTACAGGTAAATTAGTGAGTGTTTTGAGTGAGGTTTTTAAGACATGTAGTGTATGTGCCCACACAGACATACCTACACAGCGAACTTCAAGAAGTTTATCATGTATGTATTATTAAATTGAATAGATTTTTAAAAATGTAAATTTATATTCAATCTCTATGAGCACTAGGAATACCCCTAGAATTCTGATTAGCATTTGCAAAGAATTATAATGTTGTAAGGGCCAACATTACAGTATTACTGCAGGTTTGAGACGGGATGAGAGACATGAATGGCTTTGGGATCAGAAGGGCAGCACGAAGCAAAGATGGTGCAACATGGCAAAGTTCATTTCATCACAGCTAGTATTTTATAGGGCAATGTTCCATAAGCTAAAGGATTAGGTAGTCTTTTTACATACAATGGTTAGTAATGATTTACAAACTTAGTAACATGACTTGGTTTACCTCACCAAAGCTTAGACAGTTTTCTATAGGATAATAAATCACAGGTAAATGTGCAACCATCTAATCCAGATTCTCGGGAAAATATTTGCTTCAGTGAGTTTATCTAGAATAGCCAGTTATTTGCCAAGTACAGGAGGGAGGGATTAGTGACCTTGGGTGAGAACATGGGACTACATAAGTGATTCTAGCTAGGCTATGGCTTTGGTTTTACTGGGATCCATTCTCCCTACTAGGGGCTACATAACATAAAGGCTATGAGGGAATGGAATGAAAAAAATTTATATTTTTTTATCCCTTTATAATTTTTATCTCATACCCATCTAGAGACTACCAGCAGCTATCTGCCCACTCAACTAGTCCTTAATATTTTCATATATGTGACAAAATTACGTGTAGGACAAAAGAGGATCATTGGTGGATAATTTTAAATCATCAGTAATTATTGGCTATTTTCTTATTGATTACTGTTTATTTATCACTGAATTCTAATAACTACTTATAGATTGTCAGTCACAGATTATTGTCATCCTTCATTTCAATGACCTCATAGTTGATGTCTTGACTTGTATGTAATTTGGATTTATGGGAGGCAGAGTTGTACAAAATCTTTGGTCACATTTTCTCTACCAGAGTCATTAAAGTCCACTGGCAAGACAAAAGTCAGGACAACTGGCAAAGGCCCAGGATGAAGTGGATGGATAACCTTGGCATCTTTGATGTCTGACCAAGCTATAAGAATTCTACAGCACCTTCTTTACCTTCTTCACGGCCGATGAAATATAAACTCTTTTTCCTCTGCCCATTCCATTGAGAGAAATCTTCACATACTTGAGGTAGACATCCCCCTAAATCACTGATGTATTTGAATTCTATCAGTTAACTTCAACCTGGTTTAGCCCATCTGCCAAAACAGTTTTACTAGGGTGTAGTCACTGTGTATGCTACAGCTTCTTGAAGCCACAGATAAGAATGGAATGACAGGCAGAAACCAATGGTGAAAGAGCAGATCTAAAAATGGTTTGACAAGCCCTCACTCCAGAGATATTAGTTAGAGATAAGAACTGTTCTCTGTGTACCTAACAATATTTCTCACTTCTTTGGTTTATAAATAATTAAAATCTTCCAGTTGCTGGTATTACAAATCACAAAGAGTTTTCTTTTGACAAAAATATTCATAACAAAAAAGAGACTTAAAAAGACATTAGTAACTATGAACCCATTTGCTTACTTTCCCAAATCTACAAATTCTTGATAAAGACAGTGTTTACAAATATCAAGGGTATAGTTAGTGAATATTTGAAAAGGAAATAAGTAAGAAGGCTTTTATAAATTCTATAGAAGACTTCAACTTTATCTTTACAAAACTGACTGAAAGGAACAAAGAATGCAAGATCACATTATATTGTTTATTAACAAAAAATGGCATTTGATTCAGTAAAATAAAATGAAATCTTTTAGGCTCTTCTGCCACAAGGTATCTCCTATGCATATGTCAAATTGATATAGGCTTTTAATAAATGTCAAAACTTAAATAAATTTATTCAATAATCTTCTGATTAATAATACCAAGCAAGGAATAAAGAGTGAATACAACTTTTCAAAGGTATTTACCCCTTTCTAGGCAGAGTCCAAGTGGCACATGGTTTTCACAACTAGGTAAACCCATCCTGCCTAGAATGTTATTCTATCGTGTGTGCAATGTATTATATGTAAATAATCTCTGTAAATAATATATATATGTACATATATATATATATATATACTTTAATTAGGTTAATAACAGTGATAAGGTCTGTAAATATTTAACATATCATGTACATATGCTGCACATAAGATTAGGTTATAGAATAGACTAGAGTCTTAGAGAATAGTTATAATAAGTAGGGAATAGATTAGAAATTAAGTTAAAAATAGCATAGACAGTTAGTTATACTTGGGAACAGACAAGCTGCATTTGCAGCTAGTAAACTTTTAATTGTTTATTGTAAAGCTGATGCTGAAATTGTGTTTAATGGAAATATATATAGATAAAAGAGTTTGCAAATAATTATAGATAAAATAGGAAAAAATATTTGTATTAGTTTAACTTGGCAAGACTAAGTAGTATTAGCATTAAAGATTCAAATTTCTTTGTAATGGTTTTGTTCAAACATTTACTGTACTGAATTTATTTTAAAACCCCAAAACTACCCTTAACCAAAACTTTCCTGCATAAAATTCCTTAGATTAGATAAAATTAGCAAAGAATAGATAGAGTAATTGAGGGAAGTTTATTATTTTGGGGGGGAGTAGTAAGAAAGTAGATTTAGTAACTTGGTAAGTATAATAATTATAAGTGACCTTGGGAAGGTCACAACAACAAAAAAGGAAAACTGAATCAAGCTCTGGATGTTCTGCCACTGAGGTGGAGGAGACAGCAGTTGGAATGTTAGAGTGAAGATTGATGGACAGTGATGACCGCTGGTGGGGGGAGGGGAGAGTTGGAGAGGGACAGTTGCTCTTGAGTGTTCACTCTCTTTCCTGGCCCTCAGACTGAAAGGAGCACTCTCTCTCCCTGTCTCTGGATAGAAGTACCTCTATTCCTGGATTTTCCCAACTGTTTGCTCTACCTAGATTTCTGTGATCGTGTCATCAACAAGGAGGTTTAAGGGGAGCAATTTGAACTATAAGGCCAGTCTCCAGGGGTGTCAGCAAGAAGAGACAGGCCCACCAGCTCTGAAAGTCAGAACTTCCTCTTGCTGTCTAATGCTAAAGACTTTAAACTTAAGAAAGCTAGGATAAATTAGCATAGACAAGAATTAAAGAAACCCTCCACCAGCCTGCAAGGCCTGACCTCAGCTCAAAAGCTGAGAGAGACTCAAACCCAATCTGGGGAAAAGAATACAGAACCCCTCTTCCCTCTTCCCCTATACCTTCCCAATCCAAACTTATTATTAATTCATCTTGAGTTAAATAACCCGCAGTCATATAAGAAGGGAACTATCATTTCAGGGGGACATACAGGGAGCAGAAACTAAGGACAGCCATTCAAACATAAATGGTCCTAATCAGACCCCTACCAGCAACTTTGGTCGGGGGAGGCTGGTCCCTCAGGAGGGTCAGTGCTTACCTTCCCTGGGGTATCTTCAACATCAATCAATAGAGAAGACATCCCCTCAGGCTATCATAGTTGACCCAATTCTCGGAAACCCCATTTTTCAAAGACAGCAGGGGATATCTCTCTCCTTTTACCTCACCAGCAGCCATATTCCCTCTGTCCCTGCAACTCCTCCATTCCCTGTTATAAATCCTTCCTTATCCCTTGTACCTCTTCAATTCTCTACAATTCCTTTAACTATTACACTAGACAGAGTCCAAGTGGAAGAGTGGGATTTGGGGCAAATAAGTAATAGATTATGCAGTATTAAAGGTAGTAGTCTATAATGTAAATCCACAAAAAGCATCCACATTTAACTAAACTAACAACAATTCATGCAGAAGGAACAAAAGGCCAAAAAAAAAGAGGTCTAAAAGCACAAGATCCCAAATTACATTATGCAGTAATCTTCAACTGAAGATCATTTCTTTCACAACTATGATTAAAGAAATTACAAGCAGACAAAAGAAGAGGTAGTAAAAGACTTTAAAGAACTTTGATTTTATGTAAATAAAAACAGCTTGCCCAAACAAAGTGGGGAAACCGAAGCAGAATAAAAGATGCATTTTGGGGAAAAATTCTTTGTATCCCACACCCAACTCTTATTTGCCAAATCTATATCTAATAACTTACCTCAAAACTAAAAGATTATGACTCATTTCATGATAGATAAATGGTCAAAAAATTGGAATAATTTTCAAAAACATAAAATGAGAACTATCAGTAACCATATATAAGGTGTTCAAAACTGAAAAAGGAAATTTAAGGCAGTTTTGATGATTACTTCACTACCACTAAGATAATCAACAAGGATGGTAAAAGAAATAAAAAATAATATTGGAGAGGGTATGGGAAGATGAGCAAACTCATTGCTAGCTTTTTTTGTACTCAAGCAGATTTTTCTGTCTCTTGATAAGTAGTGTCCTCACTCTGGAGATGCGTGATGTTCTGATTGTTGGTTCTCTAGTCCTGAATTATCATTTTAAGAGGTGCCCAGCCATCACTTCACTCTTATTCCAGTCTTAATCCTCTTTATTTCTTTCCCCTCTTTGCCAGCAGTGTCACCTCCACATAGATGCCCTTTTGCCAGTTCCTTTTATAGCTAGTTTTCCTTTATCTCTCTTCCCTCTTTAGAATGTTAGCTTTTTTAAGGGTAAAGGCTATCTTTTTTGTTGTTCGTATCAGTGTCCATATCACTTAGCACAGCACTTGTCACATAATAAGTTCTTTTTTTCTTAATAATTCATTTAGTCAATTTAGAACATTATTCCTTGGTTACAATAATCACAATATTTCCCTCCCTCTCCTCCATCCACCCTTCCCGCAGCCAACACATAATTTCATTTGGTATTACTTGTGTCCTTGATCAGAACCTATTTCCATGCTGTTTATGTTTGCACTAGGATGTTCATTTAGAGTCTACATCCCCAACCATATCCCCTCGACCCATGTATTCAAGCAATTGATTTTTCTTTGGTGTTTCAACTCCCACAGTTTTTTCTCTGAATGCGGATAATGGTTTTTCTCATAGATTCCTCCAAGTTGTTCAGGATCACTGCATTGCCACTAATGGAGAAGTCCATTACGTTCAATTGTACTACACAGTGTATCAGTCTCTGGGTACAATGTTCTCCTGGTTCTTCTCCTTTTGCTCTGCATCAATTCCCGGAGGTTGTTCCAGTCTCCATGGAATTCCTCCACTTTATTATTACTTTGAGCACAATAGTATTCCATCACCAACATATACCACAATTTGTTCAGCCATTCCCCAATTGAAGGGCAATAATAAGTTCTTCCCTCCTTAGCTTTTAAAGTGCTCTCCCCAACTCGCTCTTGTCTCTCTTATCCCCCCCTCCACTGCTCAGGACCAAAGGGTCTCCCCTTGATCTGTTCACTCACACTCAGCCTCTGTCACAATAGATAGATAGATAGACCCAGATGATACAGTACCAAATGGTACAATAATAGTTGAACAAAACAATGATGAAGAACAGGAATTCTATGAGTACATTAAGCTTTATGATAAATCAGTTCACAAAGATTTAGATGAGTGGGACACAAATTGGCATAGTGAACACCTGAATTCAGAACAAACAAGCTTTTCTGATTCTGATTCTGATGAAGCAATTGAAAACATAGGGAACTCTTTATCAGTAGAGGAAATACTGTATATTACAGGTGTCAATAGTTATGAGAATTTTGTAAGAAATATGACTTAGGGGACAGTGATACTGAATTGTATGTGATATGATAGAGAACAAACTGAATAAGATATAGGCAATGTAATGCTATTATTACATCTGTTTTCTCCAACCTTGAGCATCCTATTACATAACAGATGCCATCTATTGAGAATACTTGGTACCAGGACTGGTTTGAGTTCTATAGGGTAGCAAACAACACGAAACCTTATAAGACACAGACTGGTACTAGGCATAAGATCTGACACATGATCACAAAGAAACTTTAATCAAATCAGGAAAACCCCTAAGCCCAAAATGACAATGCCTGACTGAAAAAAAAAAAACTGAGACAAGTCCATGAACCCCAGTAAATGTAGATGAGAAACATCCAAGATGCTATTGGAGCATCTTACCCAAACAAATATTATTGTGTGAAATCAAGAATCTGAAACCATAAGCACCAAAACAGATTACCAATATCCTTCATCTTCCACCTTAAAAAAAAATCTTTCCAGGGGGAGGAAGAGAGGGAGGGCATCCCATGGAGATATCAACTAACAGTTTCACACATCTCACATTAAACATCACTATGCCCATGATAACATGCCAAAAGACAACTTAATGGAAGCCCAAGAATCCATTCAAACACAGATGCCCCCAAAACAACCCTTGATAAATAAATATAAGAGGTCATGAATCCAACAAAATCGCACAAGAAATAGATATACTGAACAGAGACAGTGAAACCGAAATAGAAGAATGCACAAGACAGATAGTATAAATTTGGGTTGGTTAGATCAGGGAGGATTAGCATAGCCTGTAAAACACGGGAGAAGTGGATCCTTGAGGAACCTGGCAGTTTATTTGGGTAGATTTAGAATCCCTTAGAATTATTAAGCCTATATACAAATTTCAGTCTCAAGCCTAGACTAAAATATCATTAACCTCTACAATCAACCACAAAGGAATATTATAATTGCCTTACAATCACACATTAAGAAAGATACCTAGATTCATTACATAAAAAAATAATAATCTCACTTGCACACAGAAGGATGGCACAAATATCCTGTATAAAGTTTCACTCACATGCATCAAAATATTCATTCTTACATGCACGCACACGTTAATCTTACACACACGCATGATCCTGTAGTTCTGGATACCTGAGATTGTCTTTCAAGGTGAGACGACAGGCAAGTATGTATCCTGTAAAGGAGAAGGCACCCTGGACCAGTGATAACCTTTAAGAACTTTGAATCAAAAACATTATGGGGAATTAACTTCAGGAAAATGGATCATGTTAGATTAATCGCCAATCATATTAACTTCACCCATAGGGAAGTACATACACATACACATTGGAATAAATATGCATCCACCACGACATATCTAGAACATGAACAAATTTCACACTGATATTAGGGGCTGTGCCATAAATAAGTACAGCCCATAAATTCTATATCTGTAAATAGATTTCTAGTATCAGAGGATATATATGTATATATGTATTTGAATAACATGTGACATATGTAAAAATATGTAAATGTGTACAAATTTCAGACATATATACATATATATAGCGTAATAATGATCTAATAAACAAATATATATAAAAAGGAGAGAGTTAGAATACTAACCATTAATATACAGGGACAGAATAGTTTAGGGTGGAAAAGGGAATTTTGTAACTAGAGAGGTAATAAATTAGATACAAGTTAATATATATACATATAACTGCTATGAATTGTTACATTGGAATTAGTATTATATAATGCATAGGATAGTTCAATTTTACTTAAGTTAAATTTTATATTGATTGCAATAGGAATAACCTTTGTATTAAGAAATTGTTATATTGTAAAATTTTGTTGGTACATAATACTAACCCTCTTCCCACAACTCAGTCTTAACATAAAATAGGAATTTAGATTAGCAAATAGACAGATAGGGATAAGTTTATTATTTGGGGAGGGGGGAGGTTAGGTGGGAATGATAAGTAACATAGATAGATTAGAATAGATGTAGAAGGTAAGTAACTGGTGTGGGTCAGGGTGGCACCACACGAACAACAGGAAATGGAGGATTTGTGACAGAGGCTGGCACTGGAGAAAAAGTGCCAAGCTGAAGAGTATATGAAATCAATCACCTTGATGGGGGAGGGGTCCAGGAATTTGGAACCTTGAGGAGGAGAAGACTCTAGCAGGGGAGAGCAGTTGGTCCCTCAGTGGGGAGAGGTGGATAAAGACTTTCTCCTGAGGGTTACCCATTTTTCCTGCTGGTGACTGGAAATCTTTCCCCCCAACACTTCCCAATTGAAGGGACTTTCTGAAGAGAAACCTGAGCAGACTTTACTTCAGCTCCTGTTGCCCAGGGGTGAATCAAACTGACTTTCTCTCAGGGGATTCAGGCTGCCACGGCCTGAGTTCCCCCCAAACTCAAGGAGGAAGGGGAAAGGGTTTAGATATAGAAAGGAACCCCTTTTCACAAATTCCTTTCCCATTCTTCCCTGCCCATTATTCCTTTTGTATTACCTATTTGAGTTGACATTAAAAATTATATGTTCCCCAAGCTGAGTGTGAGTGAACAGATCAAAGGGAGACCCTTTGGTCTTGAGTAGTGGAGGGGGGATAAGAGGAACAAGAGTGAATTGGGGAAGAGTAGCTTTAGCTAAGGAGGGAAGGCAGAAAGGGGAAAATCTTCAAACCCCCTCTCCTCTCTCTGAGCCAACCCTAAACATCAGCTGTCTTCCCTGAACTCCACTTTGAGAAGGGGGGTTCTCCTCTCTTTCCCCCTCTTGATACTGAAAGACTGATCCCTTCAGGGTACAAATTAACCTTTTTTTATAATACACTATCAATCAATCAATCAATTTTTGTTTGGGAGACATATAGACATATAAAGGCATATAGATGAGGAGGATAGAGTATCTGGACTAGTGACAGGAAGATATATTCCTGTGTTCAAATCTAACCTCAGACACTTAATAGTTATGTGATCTTGGTCAAGTAATTTACTCTGTTGAATGGCTGAATCTAAGGGAAGAGAAATTCTCTAAATAGTAGGGGATAGAGACCAATGTCAGATGATTCTGAGACATCAAAGGAATGAGGAATGAAAAAAGGCCAATAAATTTGATGATTAAATCATTGGGAACTTCTAAGAGAGGCATTTCAGTACAGAGTCATGAAAAAAGCCAGTCTGCAAGAGTATGAAAAAAAAATAGGTGATAACTGGACATCTTTTTCAGGAAATTTGACCATGATAATAGAAAGACAATTGAAATAGTATTTGAATGGTGGTAAGGGTTTAGGAAGGAGGAAGAATTTCATGGGCTAGAAAGACTTGAGCATGTCTATAAAGCTAATGGTTTTCTTTCTTTTCTGCAAAAACAATGATACCACCACCACCACAAAAGAAATCATTGGAAAACTAGAGAAAATTTTTATTTTCATGGTATTTCTCAATTTGGGAAGTAATTTGATATGTCTTTAACAGAAAGAATTTCATTTCATTCAAAAATTTAATTATCTTAAAGACACAACTGCAGAGTTCAGTACCAAATACATTTTTGGTGACCTTTTAGCTCCACAGATCCAAATGAAATATTCCATCTTATTAGGAAAGAAACAAGGTTGTGTGATTAATTATTTGTACAATTGCTCCCAACAACACCAATGAATAAAAATTGGAAAGATTATATCTGTTATAATAAATCTACTTTATTGTGGAAACAGCCTATATTTTAACTGTTTTGATTATGTTGCATATATGCTATGGTGCATGGTTCTGTCAGAAGAACTTCTTGGATAGAACTAATGAAATTACAACATTCATCATAATTAATACAGCTACTAAATATGGATATAGAACAATTAAAGAATGGGGAAAACCTCTATAAAGTAGCTTACTCCCAGATGATTTCTTAAAGATGCACTTTCCAGAAGATAATATAATCTATGAAAAGATTAAACTATTAGCATACACAGAAAACTGAAAAATTATACAAGAATGATTATTATTCCCCCTAGTCTCAGAAGGAATAACACAAGACCAAAATACCTGTACCCTAATTCTCTAAAACATCACCAAAAGATCAGACTCTCAAATCCAATCCCAAAAGACTAGCATGGGTTAACTTTTACTTATGTACATAATTTTTTCCAGTAAAACTATAGCTACAAGTCAAGACCAGAACGTTCCCACTTACAGAAACTTATTCTCATGAAGTCAGCATACAAATCAATCATAAAGGCCCATACAAAATGTGCAGGTACACCAAGCTTCATCATGCCTCAGTGACTTGATTCTTCCCCTTAAGAAACTTCCTAGTAAACTCTGAGAAATGATCAGTCTAATATTATATCTGAATTGTATTCCCAGTACCTCTCAACCTCAATGATATAATTGTTGAATTGTCTTTAAGAACTTCTGAATGATTACTTCTAATAAGTAAATTTCCTTGATTGTTTGTAAGCTCAAAAACTTCTCACAGGGTAATGTGAAAATTAAGTCACCTGTAACAAAATCATTTATCTTGTGTGAAACCTTTATTCTGTCAAGAATCTGTAATCATAATGCATGAATATAGAATGTTAATTAAGTGATTTGTTAAAAGTTAATGTATCACTTTTCCAATTATCTCCATTTAGACATGTGTGTTAGTCAATGTGTGCCAAGAAAATGGGTACAAAAATAAACATCAAGCCTGGGCATGGCAGAGCTGCTATCAGATGCAAAGCATGCCCATGGCCATAAATATACAGCTGTCTTCTGTTTGTTATTTTCTTGACTGATCGTTCTCCACCTATTGGGAACCTCTGGAGTCTCGAGTGAGGCTGGACCTTGCCTGTGGCACTAGTTAAAAACTTAGAAAACTGTGTGAAAAAGTGGGGAGGGGGAAGTAATTGGAGAAATAGAGAACATAGAAGAATGAATGAATGTACATCAGAAACCTGATTTCAAACTAATGAGTTAGAAGAGTCATGTTTTCCACTTTCTTCAAAATTGAAAAGGTTTGGAAGGGCCACTGTTGTGGAACAGTGAATTGATTAGGGAGGTACAAAAGGATTGTCTTGCAGAAGTGAGGGTCCTTTTTTGTTACATATTTCAGCAGTGGAATGGGCACTGTTTCAGCAATTTTTTCCACCTTTGTTCAACAGCATATCAAGGAGACATGGAAGCAAATGGCAAGAGTGATCTAAGGTTGAGACTTGACAGGACACAATGAGCAAACATAAAGGGCCCAAGAATTCAAGGAGAGGACAATATAGAGTTGTCATTATTCACCAAGGGATCAGGATTGGGGAAAACAGAGAGGATAACTAGTGCAGAGGTGATGACCTAAGAGAAAATGAAAGGTCAAGGGTCATGGAGTGGATAAAGAACAGGATTTAGGATTGCAAGGCAGAGGAGGAGGTAGAATGATTTATCTAGTGCTTCAAAGCTTTCTAAAGTCTTTATGTAGTTTCTCTCAGTTGACCCTCACAACAATCCTGGACCATATATGTTATTATAATATTGGTTTTACTAATAAAGGTAGATAAAGGTTAAATGACTTGCCCAGGGCTACACAGTGAGTACCTGAGGCAGAATGTGAACTCTAGTCTTTCTAACTCCAAATCCAAAGCATTATCCATTACAACACCTTGCCGCCTCCTTTGCTTCCATTCCATGCAACTATTTTCCCATTCATCTTCACATCAGTGCTAAACTTATTCAAAACATTTCCTGTATCCAATGCTTCATTGTGTGTCTACTCAGTGCCTCCCCTTTTTCACAACCCAATTTCTCCTCAGTTGCTCACTCTTTCTATTCTATTGCTACCCTGCTTTCAAAAGGTAAACAATGACCTCTTAGCCATCAAATCACTGGACTTCTCACTATGATCCTTTTTGATTTCTCTGAAGCTGTGAATAATACTGGTAATCTATTTAGTGAATCTGGACTCAGAAGATCTAGTAATGCCACTACTTTCTATTACTTAGTAACTAAGAGATCATTGAGAAATCCACTTTTCCCTCTAATCCTCAGCTTCTTTATCAATTAATCACCCAACACGCATTTATTAAGCACTTACTATATTCAAGGCATGGAAGAGAAAAGTACAAATTGAAAGTCTCTGCCAGGGACAACTCAGTGGATCATAAGTCATGACTAGAAACTAGAGGTCCTGGGTTCAAATCAAATTTCAGACTAGCTATGTGACACTGGACAAGTCACTTAACCCCCACTGCCTAGCCCTTACCACTTTTCTGCCTTGGAACCAATTCTGAGTATCAATTCCAAGATGGAAGAGAAGGTTAAGAAAATAAAGTCCCTTCCTTCATGGTATTTACAATCTATTACTCAAAAATAGAATGCGTTCACACAACATGCTCCCATGATCTAGCTAGGTATCATCAGATTCATAGATTTGGAGCCAGAAGAGAACTAAAGAGGGCATCCAGTATAATCCTGTCATGTTCCATATTTGAAGATTAGGGCTCAAAGACCAAGGACATGTATTAGTGGCAGAGGCAAAATTTCAAACTATGTTTGCATTTGGGTCACTGTCTAAAAAAAAAAAACCTAAAACTAAACTAAACTAAAACACTCTGAAAATGTAAACTGTTATTTCTTAATCTTTCCTCCAAACAAAGATATAACTAGTAATTTTGCTACCAAAAGGAAGCAATGGAATATGCTGTCAAATTAGCTTTTATATTCAGAACCATCCATTATCCCCAACAAAATTCTGGAACATCCTGTATTACAAATAACAAGTAACTATATGCTGGTGGGGTTGGCTTATGCCTCTCAATGCCACAGGTATGCAATCCAGATTGTGAATGGAAGTCAGAATTCAACATCTAGCTCTTTAAGGCATCTCTAAAACCTATTATAGAAGATTAACAACAAAGATCAGGGGAACTGCAAGGAGCTCAATGATTACTATACCCACCTTAACCAAAACAATATGGATGGGCTTAAAAAGTTATACTCCCCAGGAGAACCCCTCCTAGAATCACCACTACTATCCAACACTATGCCTTCCCTTAGATCATTAAACGTATTGACCATTAGGGGGTTTTCAGCCCAAGGAGATAGTTATAGCAGGGAAGATCCAGAGGAAATTTATCATCAATGAAGTTGAACCACTTTCATAAAAAAGCTTAAGCAATTTCCTATAATACCAAGATGCTAGACAAAGTTTTTTGGAATGGTAGAGTACTACCATGTTTCCTTATGTCTGTAAAGATCTAAATTATCATAGGTTATATCACAAATATTAGATTGCTCCTTATAGTTAACCAACCATGTCCCATCATTTCCTTCCTGATTCTGAAATAGCCTCTTATGTGGATTCAAAAATCTCAGAATCTTTAGCACAGTTCTTAAATTCAGACACTCAAGAATCACTTCAAATTTTAGCAAAGATAATCTTTGACCAAGAGATCCTACTGCTTGGCACATACCCTGAGGAAGTTATTAAGAAAAACAAAAGTTTCCCACACATGAAAATATATAAAGCAGCATTTATTTGTGGTAGCAAAGTTCTGAAAACATCCATCATTTGGGGAATGGCTAAAATTGGGACACATAAGAGTCATGAGATATTGTTATGCTAAAGAATCATCCAAGATGAAACATACTGGAAAGTAGGTAAAAGCATTCATAAATTAATAAATAGTAAATTAAGAACAGAATGAAAAAAATATACACGACTATAACAATATAAATGTAAAGAACAATAAGCACAAAACAATCAAAACTAAATGTCATATTATAAAGATTATGTTTCAACTGTAGTGAAATTATTAAAAATAATCTTTGTGCCAAAGAAAAGAAGAAATGAGAATTCTTTTGCAGAAGCTGAAGTCTAACAGAATGGAGCACTATTCATAATGTCAGATTTTTCTGGTATGTTGGGTTTTGCTAATTTTTTTCTCTTCCTTTTTTTCTCTTTTTAAAAACTACAATAAGGGTTTTTGGGAGAGGAAGGAAAAGATATAAGGGGAAAATGTAGATGTTACAAAAAACAATATGTATTAATATAAAATCTTTTTTAAAAAGGAAAAAATCTAGCAAAATTCAGTAAAAAAATGAAAACTAAAAAAATTCCTAAATATTAGAAACCAGAGCCTCCAATAAATCTTAATCACTTGCTTTTGGTGACCCTGTACTCAACAATCAAAAGAAGGTACTGAATATGGTTTCAATCTAAAATACAACTACTAATTATTGAGATATACCTATTTAGAGATCTTTATTATAATTTATAGATGTTACCTTATGAATATTTTCTATTCTTCTCTTTTCCATTTCAAATTGCTTCATCCGGCAATGTATCTTTTCTTCTTCCTCTTTCAACACTTGTTCATCCCTATCCCTTTGAGCTTTTAGCTTTTCATTCTCCCAGTTCTCCAGTTTTCGTTGCTTGTCCTCCCATGCTGCAAAAGACTGCCGACATTTCTCCTCGACTTCAACATATCCAAAGCTTATTGTGTCAGTATCACCTGTACTCATTAACATAAATATTTTCTGTAAATTCTGTATTATTTAAAATAATTTCTCCTAAATATAAAAGTAAATACATTTTATTTTACTTAATGTTGTGATATATGTTATGAATAAAATATAATATGAAATAATTTTATAGGAACAAAAATGCAAAACACATCAGTGACATACAAATCAAAAGTATTTAATAAATAAAAGTGAATGTGAAACCTGAATTGAAATCAGGGAGCTAATATGGTTTCCTAGAGAGTTCTAGAACAGAAGATATCTAGTTCTAATTATATCAGTGACCTTAGTTAACCAATTTGTCACATTGGTTTCCTCATCTATTAAATGAGTGGGAAATGCTAGATGATCTTCTGAGAGCTCTTCTAGCTCTAACATTCTGTTAGTGCATAAAATACAATGGAGCATAAGTCAGTGCTTACTCTTTTAATACAAAATAAAATCACAGCTAATTATACATACTGAAAACCATTCAGCAGTTGGAACCTGTCATGGCTACAGGGGACTGGTTTGTTAGCTACTATAACCAAATGGGCTTTTTTAATCCTGGGAATTGTGGTGCTTGGTGGTCTTTCAAACTTATCTTAGCTGTTGTTCTAAAGCTTCTGCCAGCGGTGGCAAACCTATGGCATGAGTGACAAAGGTGGCATGCAGAGCACTCTCTGTGGGCACATAGCCACCCTTCCTCCCTAGAGTTCATTACTAGAAAGGTAGAGGGACTCAGGTGGAGCTGCTCCCCTCCCCCTCTTCACTGTGCCTGATGACATTTTTGCACATGCCCCACCCATCTGCCCAGCAGCCCAAAAGGAACACACAGAGGGTAAGGAGGGGGGCTCACAAGAAGCAGAGCTGAAGAGGAGTGGAGCCTGCGGGCCATTCCCCTCCCCTTCTCTACACTCACTGAGGATGTTCTTCACACTTCACCTGACCCTCTTCCTAGCAACCCAATGGGAGTGCTTCTTCCCTCTCTGATGTGGGGTAAGAGGGGGGACCTACCCAGCATGTGGGGAGGGTGGGATGGCATTTCATTGGGGTGTAGGGAAGAGGGGACAGAGCCTGGCACTCCATCTCTAAAAGGTTTGCCATCACTGGCTTATACCAAGATTTTCCCAGGAGAAAAAAATTATGTGTACTGGAACTGTTTCATGGGCAAGCTAGACAGACAATATCTTTCATTTTTGAGTGATAAATCTTTTTGTTATGCCTATGTTTGGCTGGCTGATTGTTCAATGGGGTTGTGCAATATGATTTTCTTTCTGACTTGTTTTTTTTCTTCTTTCTTCCTAATTGGAGTTTGATTTTTTTCTTTTTTTTTAAAAATTGAGTATATGGAATCAGTATTGATATTTTGACATTGAAATATCTGTTTACAATACCTATCAGACCTGATAACATTGAATACCCAAAAGCTTTAGATTATGGAAACCTGCTGTTGGTTGTTAAACAGTATGGAACTTGAACTGATATTTATGTGATTTCAGAAGGGATTGATAATGAGTCCTTGATCAGTGCAAAGGAGCACAAGATCAAGGGGAACAACAATCCCTGTAGAGCTAGTGAGGATGAAAATCAAGTTAGAGGATCTGTCTCCGAAAATTCAAGGAAGCTGCTATTTGGCAAGTCCTGACATTGGGCTTCCTGTTTCCTGTCTTTATATAAGAATAATATCTAACTCTGTTTAGTTTTAACTTTGGCTTGCCATCCCTGTGATTGAAGTAGAAATCAGACAAGGGAATCATATTTCCATTTTTCCTCAGACTTTTTTTTTTGTACCTTTTTTCTTCTGTTGTCCAAGCTGATAAAGCTGATGAGTAAGTGCAATATTTCTGCACCTGTCCTGCATGCCTGAAGGATATAGGCTGCTTCAATTGGACCTTGATGGTAAATCAAGGACCTGTTATGATATTAATTTATACTCATATTTATATATATATGCATATATATAGGATTTATATATGTGGGGGTTTTTTAGTTTAATTTTTCTCTCTTGTTTTCAGGAGAATTGATCTATATATTATATAGCTCAGCAATGTATCCTCAGCTGATTCTATTGTTAGTATATAATGTTGGGGATTATGTAATTATCCTAAAAGTCCAAAGTTTAATATGTTTTAAAGAAATTTTAGCAAAAGATAATCATCAAGAATGGATCTTCTGAAGAAGATGCTTTAAGGATGCTTGCAGAAAACACATACTACATCAGGAGATTTTGAGTGAACTTTTGTATATGAAGAACTGAATTGAAGCAGGGTTGAGCCCACCATTTATCCTGATTATAAACTCTTATGCCAAAGGAAAATGCCCCCAGTCAGCTTTTTGCCAAGTGTGTAACAATCATTTTTTCTTTCTCACTTTCTTTTTTGTTCCCAAAATTATTGTAACTCCCTCCATGAAATGCACAATATCTTTTCTATTTTTATACCCCCTGGTGAGAAAATCCTAAATGTATTAGATTCCATATGTGGAGTGATTCACTAGGGAGACCCCAACATGTTAATCTCCTGGAAAACCAAGAGCAGGGAGACTTAACATGCTCATCTCCCAAAGAATTGGGGGGCAGAGATTGTGTGAAGTAAAATACCTCTGTCCTGCGGCACCCCAACAGTGGATGTTGCAGAGGAACATCATATCTAATGGCCTGGCATCCCCCAGCATCCTCTAACATTCCCCAGCTGGGAATGTACATAGTGCATCTGAATTCATGATGAAGGGAAATTAATTTACAAATTATAAAGAAATTAAGAGTATATACAATAAAAGAGCATTGGCCCAAATCCTATATCTTATATTCACTACCTAGATAACCTAGAACAAGTCAGAACCTCTGATTCCTGCTAGTTTTAGAGTTATGATTCTATGAGCCTATGAAATAAGCTTAATTAGTGATATTTTAAAAATCTAAACAGTCTAGCTTTGTTAGTTTGAATATTAAAAAAAATTATATATACACACAAATAGCAAAAATGTTTCATTTAGATGTTCTGTATAATTATGAATTATGATTACTAAAGGTACCAAGTACAGTATTTAGAAATTTACCTGAAGAAAGATGTTCATTAGCAGGTAAATTAGGAGGCTCAGTAGAATTAGGAACTTCATTAAAGATTAAATTTGTCTGTAATTCATCTTGTATTTTAAGTAACATCTAAATGGACACAAAAGAGTAACAATGATTAACAAAATTTGGTGAAAACCTATGAAAAACTCCTAAAAACTGCCAAAATTTTTTTCTGTGAAATACCAGGTTTAAAATATGTATTAAAACCTAAGGTTTTGAGACTTTGTAATTATATCATTGCAACTAAGATAACACAGACAATTTGTGCTTTTGTAGAATAATCTTTCCTTGTGTTTTTGAAGTCTCCATTTGAACAAGAGAATTTGGAACCTATTTCACTTAAAATTTTGGCAGATTATAGAGCTACAGCATTCTCACAATTACCTTCCATACTACAAATGCATGCTTCTTTCCATATAACTCTTATCTTTTCATTTGTTAATATTTGTTTAAATTGTTCCTAATATGTGGTCATGGGGTCCAATTAAACTTCCCCAATATTTTGTATACAGAGTTTGTTTTCTCTCACCTTCACCTCTACTCAAATCCTATTCTATTGTCTCAATCTGGTGACCCTAAGGTCTTGAAGACTTTTAGAAGGAGAATACAAGCTCTCTGGCTGGTCCAATTAAATGGAAAAGGATTTAAAAACCAATTCAGGGACCTATATAGCTAAATTGTGAAAGTGCATAATAGGTTAGCTAAATGCTAAATAGCAGGAGGTCTATAATCTGTCATGGAAGGGAATATCTGCACTGAAAAATAATCATAGATCTTTGAAATAATTATACATTTCTCCTTTCTTTCTATTATATTCTAACATTCTCTTTTCTCCTTTTTTAAATTTCTAGTTTTCCATACCAAGGTCTCTTTACTAATTAAGTATAACTGAAGAGAAAGGATATACTATTTACCCAACTTCACAAAATACATTTTATTTCTAACTTTACATCATTAGTTTTCTCCTCCAGAACTCACACAAATTTATAAATACACAGCTACTGTTTTATAACTCAAATTCCTAAATATCTGTGTTTCTGATATGGATATTCAAGAACTCACATTAATTATATTGTTTCTAGTTATAATCCTAAGATTTAAATTTCAGTTTGCTAATTTTACATTTAAGAAAAAAATTAAAATAAGTAAATGTTTTATATAACAGCATTAATCTCTAAAACAACATAGTGCAAAATTTGTATTCAATTTGCTTTTCCCTTACTCGTGAAGACAGCATGAAGTTCTATAATGAATCATAAGACAATTACAAAATTACATAGCATGTAACTGAATACCATAAATCAAGAGCTTCAATAGCATACCCTCTTTTTTAATTCTAATGCATTTTCATGAAAATTAACTGTTAATTCTTCCAAAAAATCTGTGGGATTGTTGGAAACTGCTCCATAACTAGGACCTGGAGAAGAAAAAAAAATGTGTAAAATCAAATATAAGATTGGACTAGGACCTGGAGAGGAAAAAAAAATACATGTAAAATCAAATATAAGATTGGAGCTATGCTTATTAATTTGTCAAACTTGGATTATTTTTCTATAATCTTAAACTCTATCATAATATATCATTACATGTTTTTAAAATGACATAGGGAAGGACAAAAATGAAATTGTTTTAAATTTGGATTGATTTTTTAAAGTAAAAGTCAATAAACCATGATTATAAAGGGTATTCTAAATTATATTGCTCTAAAGTTCTATACCTACCTAATCCTTGACTATCTAGACCAGTGGTTCTCAACCTTTCTAATGCCATGACCCCACAATATAGTTCCTCATGTTGCAGTGACCCCAAACCAAAAAATTATTTTGGTGGCTACTTCAAAACTGTAATTTTGCTACAGTTATGACTTGGAATGTAAATACCTGATATGCATTATGTATTCTCATTGCTACAAATTGAGAGGTTGAGAACCGCTGATCTAGACCAAGGCATATTCCATTTACAGAAGCACCATCTACTTGCTAGTAAAAGGGAGAAACACTTTAAGCTGTCATGTGTAGACTTGTACATTATGTAGCAGCTAAGGAAAATAAATAAAGAATATTGCTCTACTAACAGAGCTATCTAAAAATGAAATTGACTGCCTTGTATAGCAGTAAGTTTACAATGTGTTTCCATAGCACAGGTTAGTGTAACAGGGAAAGGAGAACCCATGGAGCCATTATAGAAGGGATGTCTATAATGCAGTGAGAAGTGACTTAAATGAATTTCTATATTATAGGACGTTATTCTAGAATTCATTCTATCATGAAATTTATGTTTGGTTCTTTGGGTGAAATGCAGTTTCTTCATGTCACAGTATCTGACAAAAAGGTGCTTAATAAATACTTCTTGAATAATTGCTAATTCACTGATAATCTCTAGTTTCTTCTAGATCTAAAATTCATTAGTTTTATGTGTCTCAGACTACAGTGTTAAAATCTTCCATGAATCTTTTGTCATCTCACCTCTAAAATGCTTCATTTCTCACTACCAAGTTTATAAATGAAGTTCATTATATTTAGTTAGGATCTTCCTTAAGTGGTATTTTTAATCTAGTAATTACATAAGACATTTTCAGATATTGCTCTGACTCCTCATCATGGTGTAAAGAAGATCCCTGGGTTATTGAAGGTTATATCAGTACTAAAATAGTTCTGGTAGATTTTTCCCAGTTTGAAAGGTTTCAAAGATATCTCTAACCCTATCTGTGATGAATGTCAGTCAGTCAAGGCACATTTATTAAATAATACTATATTCCAGTACTTGGTTAATGCTAGGGATACAAAAAGACAGAACCTATCCTTAAAATCCTTGCATTCTAATGGGGAAAGAATAAGCAAACAAATATAAAAACAAGCTAAATGGAAATAATAATGGGAATTAAGAGAGGGAAGGCACTTGAATTAAGAGTAGGGAAAATCTCCTTAGTGAACTTTTTCTGAGTTCAAGTGCTCAGAGGGCAAATTCAAGTTGTCAGTGAGCCCCACCCTCCCACCCCCCATTACCAGAGAGAGCTGAGGGAGAAAGTGCTTTGCTTTGGGCAGCTGGACAGAGGGATGGGAAATGCAAAAAATGTCCTCAGGCACTGGGAAGAAGAACGGAACAGAGTAACCCCTGAGTGCTACTAGGCACATGGGCTCTGCACCCATGCCATGTCTCCACCAACACTGCTCTAGAAGACAGGATTTTTAGTTGTTCCTTAAAGGAAGCCAGGAAGGTCAGTAGGCAGATGAGAAGGGACTGTTGTTCCAGGCATGGAAGAAAGTCAGAAAAAATGGCCAGAGTTGAGAGAGCGAGTATCTTATTCATAAAACTTTAAGGAAGCCAGTGTCACTGGATCAAAGAATATTTGGAGAGATCTAAAGCATCAGAAGATTGTATGTGTATTTTAGGGGCAAATTTTTCAAATTATATCCAAGGATTTCAAAAATCTGTATCAGTGGAGGGAATTACCACAGAGAAAAAATTAAAACTCTTGGACATATTGGTGTATTTTGGAACATGCCTCTATAAATATATACATGTGTGAACATGTATGTATATTAAACACATTTAAATACATTCTCACATATTTAAATTTTTCAATTTTTCTTCATCATATATTTGTTTTTCTGAAACTAAGGATTCTTATTACTTCATCATTAATTCATCCTAAAATTGCATGGGGAAAGATGAAATATAAAATACTACATTAAGGCTTAAAATCTAATTTTGTTGTCTTTACACAGATGCTCCATAATTAAACTGTACTGAACTGTACTAAATATATTAAGCCAAGAAAATGCCAAATATTAACATTTCCTAAAACATACTCTTGAATACATCACTGTAGCTTTGGCATGAAAATAACATAACAAAGTATTTAACATTTAAGCATGTGAAAAAAGCAATAAAATGTTTTTAAAAAGTTAATCCTCTTAGTGTATCTATTAGCCAGTACTTTATCTAACAATATAATGAAAAGAAATCATTATATAAATATCTGCTATCATTAGTAGTAATAATACTACAACAACAACAACTACTACTACTACTACTACTACTACTACTACTACTACTACTATTAGGGTATAGTTTAGGTATCTACAAAAGAAGATATGAAAAAATTGAAGAGATTTCCAAGTAGAACTAAATAGCCAAATATGGGAAAGGTTTGGCTCTCCTCCCTAACCCTGAACAGAAAAAGATCTTCAACAACCTCAATTACCAAATCCAAAGGCCCTATCTCAGTCATTATTCTCTTAATGACTTTGCTTCATTTGGCACTCTTGATCACTCCCTCCCTCTTTTTTGCTATTTCTCCTTGTACAACTTCCCAATGTTCTTCTCTCCTGATTCTCATCCTACCTCTAGGACAATTCCTCAGTCTCCTCCTGTAGCTCATTTTCTCCTTCCTCATCCAAAGGGTAGCCATCACCACAGGCTCTGTCTGAAGTGCTCTACTCTCACCATTCTTCTTCCTTTGGTGATCTCATCCACTCCTCCCCCGGTTTCAATTGTGACCTCTATGGATGACTCCCAAATCTCTATGTCCAGACCTAAGCTCTAGGCCCAATACAAGATGGACAGCTCCACTAGGATGTTCTATTAGTACTTCATTTTTCTCCTGAAACCTTGCCATTCCCCCAACTTTTCCTCTGTTAGCAACATCACTAGCATCTTCTCAGTCACCTCTAATCATATCTGAGTCATCTTTGATCCTTCCCTCTCCTTCCTTCCCTTACCCCTTACAATCTTTTGCCAAATCCTACTGATTCCTCTTAAAAGTATCACCTGCTTCTTCACTCCCACATTCACAGTATTCATTCAGACTTCTATTAATGTCATTGAAATTATTATAGTAACTGCCTAACATGTCAGTGCTCCCACATGGGGTGTGGGGGAGAAAGAGGGGAGACAGACAGAGATAGACTGAAACATGGCCTGGGATTTAAAGTCTTCCACAATCCATCTCCAAGAGTATGGTGCCTGCAACAAAGGCTTGTAGAGAAGAAAAAAAGTGCATTATAGCAAAAAATCTGTAAGACTGACCACTATGAAAGAAGAAAAAAAATTGGGAAAGTCTTAGGGTTTTTCCATTAAAGAAAATTTGGCACATTTTCTGCCTTCATCCCCACCCCACTCCCCAACACACACACACACACACACACACACACACACACACACACACACATACACACATACAGTCTTCATTTTTTTTAAAGTGAATATTCAAAAAGCTACAGCCAGGATAACAGGGAGAGATAGGAGAAAAGAAGCTTTAAGCTAAAATAGCATGGCACAGCCTACTGATGTTTCTATTAGGATAAAACAGCCCTCCAGTAAAGAATTCCAACTGAAACCAGAGGCTGGAAATGGAGAAAAACTCCACAAAAACTGCCCCATGGAGCCACATCTGGCACTGCCCAGCATTGACCATAGAACCAAAGGAACAAAACAGAGTAGCTGCCCCATGGAGCCACATCTGGCACTGCCCAGCATTGACCATAGAACCAAAGGAACAAAACAGAGTAGCGCCACTGGAGATCAGTAGAGAGCAACACCCAGAGAAAAGTCTCTGCTTCTGGCAAGACTAACAGGAATGCAGTGATCTCAAAGAAGATTTGGGCAGCCCTACAGCAATGGAGGGTTGAGTTTCTCTCTTCATACATCTGTCCATGCCATATATGTTCCCTATGGATATACCTTAGCACACATTTCCTGCAATTCTTTCTAGACTGTAGGCCTCCTGAGCTATGGAATTAAATAGACAAGAGTACCTTATCTAAAGGCCTCATCATGGATTTTACTTGGACAAAACAGTGTGGATTCCCTTTGCTAATTTAACGGTTTACATTTGAAAACTCATCTCCCTATTTGATACTGGTACATCGGGGAATGCTTTTCAGTCTGCAGTACAAAGAGTGCTGGCCATAAGATGTGTCCACTCCTATCTCAGTGCCTGGGAGCACAGTAACTACTTAATCTCTCTGAATCTCAGTTTCCTCATCTGAAAAATGAGATGTTTATAACAAATGAGCTATAAATTTCTTTCTAGATATAAATCTATGATCCCATTTGCTTCCAGAAAAAGAACTGAATCTGAATGTAAACCAAAACATACTATTTTCACTTTCTTCTTTTTTTGTTTGTTTGAGGTCTCTTCCACAAAATGATTAATATGGGGAAATGTTTAAATCTATATTAGAAAAAAAGCAAAACAAATACCAGAATTTTTTTTTAATAATTTACTTTATATTGCTTTCCATCTCAGGGAGAGAGGAGGGGTGAGAGTAACCGAAGGAGTGAGGGAATTTGAAACTCAAATTCTTTTTTAATGTTAAGATTATTTTTACATATAATGGGAAAATAGTATTAAAATAATGAAAATATTTGACTTCAAAAAAGATTGTTATAATTATCTATTATGTTGTATATGAGCAATAGAACTGGATGCTTTGGAGAAATGTCATAATAGGTACAGAACAATTGAGAATGACTAATATTGATGAAGAAAAGAAAGTTAAGCTGCATAATGAATGTTGCAGAGTGAGAGAATGCTGGTCTTCAAGGAAGAATGACTTGAATTCAAGTTTCACCACTTGTACTATGTGATCAGATATTTATCTGAAAAATGGATAAAAATGCTTACAGTACATATACCCAACAGGGTTGATATGACACTACAATGAAATCACAGATGTGTCTATATACACAAACAGACACATACATGACCCATGTACATATTCCTTTGTAAACCTGAAGGTACTATATAAATGTCAGCTATTATTATTATATTAATACAGGGAATTTGCTATATTAGATATATGCATAAATTAATGACTGAAAAAACAAACTGACTGTATGGGACACCCAATGGGATTAGAGTTGCTTTCTACTATCTACTTGTGATCCTATTTTGATCTTGGTTTTATCTGATGTTAAAGATTGTTGATGATATAGTTGGCATGGTAGTGAATTAGAAACCCATAGGATCAATGAGACAGCAACCTGCTTAATGTAGTGCTCACACTTCATACACTAAAGCTGTTATTGAGTTTCTAAAGGAAACATCAGAATACAGAAGAAATTCTTTTGAGGTTCAGCTCAAGAGCAAACTTTTCTGTGAAATGTTCCCAATTCCCTTAGTTAATTGTGCTCCCTGTGTCCTCAAATTTCCTTATTTTATGATTGCACAATTATGTGGTATCTCCATCCTCCATCCCAAGCCTTGTTCTATTTTCACTCTTATATTTTCTGGAGGTATATAGCAAGTTTAGTTAAGACAGAAATTGCCATAGTATTTGTCATCAGATATTACTTTGCCCTTGGTTGTCTGGTTTCTTTGTCCAGGTAAGCTTCACTGACTTAAGAATCCCTGGCAAGACCATTCACTGAGAGCTCCCTTCTCCCTTCTTTCTATCTCACATCATTACAACATCTTCTTGCTCTGCCTCCTCCTTCCCTACTATCTCACATGAGGAAGTGACCCTTCTTGTCAATGCAAATCTATCTGCATGCTCCCTAGACCCAGGTCACCTGTCTTCTCCAATATATTGTTCCCTCTATCATACTCACTTTGTTATTATTCTTCAATCTCTTCCTGCCTATTGGGTGAGTTTCCTCATGCCTATAAACATGATGACTTCTTCCCTTTCCCTTGAAAAATCAAAACAACTGTCATTTGATCCAGCCATCCTAACCATCTATTGTTCTATATGTGTCTTCTGTTTTGTGTCTAAAATGTTTGTGGTTATCTAAGTCAGCCTCCACTTCCTTTCCTCTTTTCTAAATCCATTGCAATCTAACTTCCAACCTAATTATACAAGTGAAACCAAAGGTATTCTCACTGGTAACAGGAATTGTTTTTAGAAAAGACAATGAATTCTGTTTGGGATACCTGAAGTTTAAGATGTCTGTCGGATATCTAATTCAAGAGACCCAAAAGACAATAAGATACTGGAGGTCAGGAAAGAATTTAAGGCTAGAAGGCTGGATAATTAGATCTGAGAATCATTAGCATGGAGGTAATAATTAAACCATGAGATATGATGAGATCACTAGGGAAATAGTATAGAGGGAGAAGAGTGACCAAAACAGGACCTTAGGGGGACACCTAGGGTCAGTGGCCATGCCCCAGATCACAATCCAGAATGGTCAAACAGGTCTGAATAGAGTATCAAGGATAATAAGGTGAATGACAGCATTTGAAAACTCAGAAAAGATTGCAGTATAGTAACACCAGCCTCTTTTGCTATTTGAACACATTGCTCCATCTCCTGATTTAATTCGGGCATCCCCTATGTAAGGAATGTTCTCTCTCCCTTTTCTTTCTCTAGGCCACAGGGGCTTCCTTCAAAACTCAGATTAAAGTCCCAAAGACCTTTCCAGGTCTCCCTTGCCCACCCTACTAAAGACTTCATGCCCTCCCTGTGATATTTCTCCCATTAATAAGTTATATATTTTGCATGCATGCATGTATGCACACAGTTGTTTGCCTATTATCTCCCCTGTTAGAATGTGAGCACATTGAGGACAGTGACCACCAGCTCTCAGTGCCATGTCTGGTATTGTCACATTCATAATAATTGCTTAATAAAATGTTTGCTGGCTGACTAATGGAGGGTCCTTCCTTTTTCTGAATTAGTCTCCTTTCTTTCCATGGATTAGCAAATCCAAGGCCCTTGGTTTTTAGCCACTTTCTACTACACTACTATCTTTAGAGCCCAGGGGTACAAAAGAGAGACAGATGACCTCAAAGGACCATTTCTCAACACTTCACCAGCCCATCCAGCCAACCTTGTGTGTAGGAGGTGGATGCTGCCAAATCTGGAGGGTAGGTGGGGATTCAGTGAGTAACCAAAGGGTGGCTAAGCAAAGACTATTCTACCATACCTAGGATTGCCACTTACTCTGCTTGGATTAACTTGTATAACCTTGCAATCACGCTGTCTTGTTACTCAGTAATTAGTAAAAGATTTCCCTTCTCAAAAATACTTGAAAATTCTCAGTTAGAACATATTTACAGCACTTAGTGCAATGCTGTCTTAATAAACATTTGCTGAACTGGATTGAGTTGAGAACATCAGTTTTAAATATAATTTTTGCCAAATTAGATTTTATTCTTGTGTCACCCTGAGAAGTTTCTTGTAAACCAAATAACACTTAAATGAAACTTCTACTTACTTGAAATGTCAGGCTCTTCCAAGTCCTGGAGAATAAGATTTTCAGCATTTTTACTCTGATTCTTTATGACTTGAATACAGTAAAGAACTGACTCAGGTAAGTTTTCTTCTCCCTGAAAACAGGAATAATAAAATAAAATCACGAAGGGTTTCTTAGTAAGCCTATGTGCTGAGCATTCACGATCTCTCTCTAATCTTTCATTTTTCTTGAGGAAATATGCATTAAGAAATTAATACTGAAGACTCTATGGCAAATATAATATGGGGATTGTAAGGAGACAAAAGCTTTATTTATGCCTTTATTTTTCATTTCCAAGTGCTTCTATATTTCTACAAACAGGAAATTTGAAAAACAGAATTTGGGCAGAGACAATTATTTGATGACATTTATACAAATCAATTCCATGCAATTTAATTTATGCTTATGACTTAATTTGCACTTTTAATATACTAATTTATTTCTTCTTTAGCCTCTATGCTCCTCATGGAATTAAAGCTTTTAAAATCCCAAATTTGAGTTTCCTCTTGAAATTGCATTTGTATGTCTTCCCACCCTAACCCATTTTCTGTTATGCCTCACTACCAGAAGTGTCAATGAATACATTTTTAGTGTAGAAGAGTGGTCTTCAAAGTTTCCCTACCTGGTTCAATAGAATTGTCTAAAGGTCTGTCCATTGTATTTGCATTATATTTGAAACTCCTATAAGTGTTCAGTCCATAGCTTCAATATCTACTATTCTATGGTTTAGAAAACATATTTCCTATAAACTCTTTTCTATACCTTTTGAGATATTTTTAGTTTACTGTTTAGTTTAATTCCTTATATTTTGACAATTCTGTATTTACAATTTTGATAAATTGACAAGAATAAATAAGACTATAATAATCTACCACAGAACCATTTGAAATTGAATTCATTAACCCTACCCCTCTCCACCCTGCATCCAAATGATGTTTAATTACAAAAGAACTTCACTCTGAGGCCATCTTGTCTACAAGGTAATCCTAAAACCTAAACTGAAATTCCATTACAAGTTTGTGTTTCAGCTTCTTAAAGGATTTTGTTGTTGGCTTAATTTAATGAAAATCAATTTATTCTTCCTGTGGATTTTTATCTACATATCTAATAATAATCCTGAAGTCCAGTCCCTCCCTCATTGTGAATTAGATGTTCAATAAACTTTGAAAACTTAACAAGTCCAAAATAGTACTAATCACAGTAAAGCCCTCCTTTCTTTCTAAATTCCCTATTTCTTTCTGGTAGTTATGAAGTTTCACAACCTCAGAGCCATCTAGCTCAAGATGTTTTCCTTTCTGCCCCTTGTTTCCAAAGACTTACCAAGTCTTGTCAATTCTACTTCCACATTCACCCCCTTCTCTTTATTCTTAGCCACCACACTGGTTTGTGAATCTTGAAATTTCTCAGACTTGTGAATGTTAAAAAATTCCCCATTGGGGAATTCTCCACTGGGACAACTCCCTATTAGGGACCATTCCCCATCTAAAATGTGAGAACTCTACTTGGATCAGAAATGGAAGGACTGGACTGCTTTAGGGGAGAAAACTCCTTGCTAAACAATGAAAGTACTTAAACCCATACTTATAATGAGGAAAAAAGTTCTTTAAGCCATACCTATTTTTAGAATTAATACAAAGGGGTGCTAAGTACCTATTAAAGGTCAGGCAACTTGTATTTAACTTGCCAGGACAAAAAGGTGAGAAACTTACTCAGAGAGTCTAACCTACTCAGGGGTGGATTACTAAAAGGACTAATCTACTCAGCTATGAATTCAGAATGGGCTGTCCTTTGGAAAACGTCTACTGTGATTGGTAGATGGAAGAACTTAGGGGAGGTGACATAGGAGAAAACCCCCTATATAAGAAAAAGGACAGGCTCTGGAAGAAACAGTCAGCTGGGAAAGGCTGCCTTGAAGGGTCTCTCTCCAGACTATCTTGGGGACATTTCAGATTGAGGATTGAGCTGGTGAAAGCAGCTGAGATGATGCTGGCCTGGTGTCACTAGAATCCTTGCTTCGCAGATCTTGTGGTGAGTGATGGAAAACTGACTGATCTCTCTCTTAAGACTCAGGTCTAGACCTTTCGGCTAAGGCCCTTCATACTTATTCCTTTCTTAGTCTCTCTCTCCTTTTCTTTAATTCCTCATTTGTATTATTAATTAAATTCTCTATAAAACCCAGTTGACTTGGGCATATTTCATAATTGGGAATATTTCCCTGGTGACCACCTTATATTTGATTTTAAACAAGACACTGTAGTGAAAACATATTTTCTGCGGTCACATTTTACTCACCCACTCTTATATCTATCACAATTTATATCTTCCACTACTTTACTCACTATAGTTTACAACCTCAACTATTTTAACTATTACAGTTTATGGCATCCACTCTTTTAAATGCTTTTTAAATACACCATCACTTTTTAGATCGCCTGGCCCCAACATTACTCAGCTCAGGAAGCTTCAATGGTTCCTAATGACCTCTGATAAAGTACAAACTCTTCTGCTTGGTTTTTAAAGTCCTTCATAATCTGACTACAAAAAACCGTTATCCAATAGTATGCATTCTCTTTCTATTAAAGCATACCATAATCCCTCCAGCACTCAGGAAATGGTCTTACCTGAGACCAAAAGAAAATCATTAGCTAGAAGAGTGATGGTGAACCTTTTAGAGACCAAGTGCCCAAAATGCACCCTCACACCACAGGTGAGCTGCCCCCTTACCCTGGACAGGGAGGGAGGAAGAACTCTCATTGGGCTGTTGGGCAGAGGGGCTGGTCATATGAGAAATGTCCTCAGGTGCATACAGAGAAGGGAGAGGAGAGCAGCCCCATCCAACACACTCCAGCATGTGTGCCATAGGTTCGCTAACCCAAACCTAGTAATTATCATTTAAGTAGCTTTTCCAAATTCAGTTAGATAGTCTTCAGAGAAGAGAAATAAAGGTCATTACTACCAAAATTTTTTATGTTTTCAGTCTGGCATGGTTATTTGTGGGTCATTACGAAGCGTGAGAATAGAATTTGGTCAGAGGTTATTCTCTCATATATTTCCTTAATGGTGATGAGGTTTTAAGAATGAATGCGGTAAAAAGGAACTATCGATTTAGAGCTAAGCTCAAAGCCTACCTCTTTTACTTCATACATGTGTGACCTTGGCCTTGGATAAGTCATTTCCCCTGTTAGGGCTTTAAGGTTCCCATCTGTGAAATGACAGGCCTTGGATTAAAAGAGCTTCTAGGCTACTTTCAGTCTTAAGAGTGTTTGTTGCTATATTGTTTCTAAAGAACCTAACATAACAGAAATGAACAAAACTCAAAAGCACAATGAAATGTAGACACTAGACACTTACTGAATCACTCTCACTACCAACATCAGATGGTGAGTATGTCTCTTCACTTATCTCCAAAGATGAAACGCTGATTTTATCCAATTCAGCTTTTATTTCTTCTTCCAGCTCTGCTTCAATATCTTTATCATCCCACATTCTTTCTAATAAAAACAAAAGAGGTCACAATGACAGTGAAATCTGTCTAGACTCATAAATAGATCATACATTGGGGCTTCATTTATTTTTTTTGTTTCTGGCATACCTAATGTGATACAATGCATAAATACACATATTCCCCCACTAAGTCAAGCTCTGATAGGTCTTAAAAATGTGTAAGTCAGTGGGTAGTTAAGTAGCATAGTGGACAGAGAACCAGGTCTACAGTTGGGAGGACCTGGGTTCAAATCTGCCCTCAGATATTTCCTAAGTTGTGTGACCCTGGGCAAGTCACTTAACCCCCAATTGCCTAGCCCTTACCTCTCTTTTGTTCTGGAACTGATATTTAGTAAGAAAGGTTATTACAAAAGAAAGTGTAGCTCCCTCTAGACTCTCAAAGGCAGATGGTACCAATATGGAAAAGCTTTGAGTACAGATCCAGGGACACCTCTGAACTGCTGCTGACAGATGATTTTTCTCAGACACATTTCCTGAGACCATCTAGTAAAGCTTTTTTTCTTTTTTTTTGGGGGGGGGGGGGGATATACATTTGTGAAGGGAATAATCATGCTGATAAAAATTCCAGAATCTGGAAATGTTCAAATACAAAACTATAAAACTTAATTTTAGATATGGCATGTCTTTGTTTTCATACATATATATATGTGTATATATGCAGGTATGTATCATGGTAGCTACATGGCACAGTGATTAGAGCACTAGACCCTCTTTTTTATTGATTTTTTTTTGTCTCTTGCTTTAAAAATATTAATGTTATTTGGGATAGCTCTCTGGCAAGGAAAAGATACTGGAAGTAATTCTGGGGATGTTAAAAAATTATCAACAATGAAAAAATCTTAAATGAATTTCTTCATTATTATGGAACCAGATAGAGAGCTTTAGAGGCCAAGAGATGACAACTAGTTTAACCCTCTCATTTAAGAAACTGATATCCAGAAAATTAACATGATTAAAAAAAACCAAACAACTTTAAAACAGGAGACTTAAGGAAATTAGGTAAAAATGAAAGACAAGAAGAAGAAATAAAACTGAGTGACCATAGATTTAAAACTATAAAGGACCTTAGAAGGGATGTTGTCCAACCTCATTTTATAGACCAGGAAACTGAGGCAAATGAAGGGAATTACCTGAGGTCACAGAACCACATAGGTCAACTACACCTAGATTTCCTGACAAGAACTGTTCCATTTCTTTTAGGAAAAGATAAAAGAAAACTGTGTTTAAAAACAGTCTACAAAGATTTAAGTTTTTGGGGCTTCAAAGGGAAGAGTCCCTCCAGTCCAATCCCCTCATTTTACAGATGAGGAAACTGAAGTAGTTGAAGTGAATTTCTCAAGATTACAGAAGCAGACAGACCAACAACACCCTCTGGAGTCCGCCACGGGGAGAAATCAAATGCGGTAAAAGGCAAAAACTATTTCATTCCTTTCAGGAGAAGAGTGTGGAAAGCTGGATTTAAAAGAAGCCTCGAAAGAATCTGTGGTAAGTTCGCTGAGCTTCAAGGCCCCTTAGAGGACATCTAGTCCTACCCCTCATTTTACAGATGAGGAAACTGAGGCCTAGAAAGCTGACGTGACTTGCCTGAGGTTACTGGAAGAGTTGGTATTGAAACTCTGGGGTTCTAATGCCACGTGGGGATAGGGTAGGGGTGCGGACGTTAGGGAGTGAGGTTCACGGACTCCCAGGGTGGGGAAGGGCCTCGGAATTCCTCCAGTCCAAAGAGTGCCTGAACCAGACCCCACCCATTTGTAACCCGACCAGTGGCCATCCAACCTCTGCTTGAACACCTCCAGTGACAGGGAGCTTATTACCTATTGAGGTGGCCTGCTCCACTCTAGGGCAACTGCTAGAGCAATTTGGATCCCACTGATCGCCTCACTTCACGCGGGTATCAGGGGAGGCTCCGCTCCTGTCCAGGGTAGAGTGGGGGGGATGGGGCCGGGCCTCGTCCCACGTGCCGCCTCTTTCTCTTCGGTCCACCCAACCCGAGACCACCTCACCCGGAAGCCGTCGGGGAACTGGTTCGGGTGCGGCCCCACCAGGTGGCCTCGAACTTTCAGAGCTACCTAGACTTCACCTCCTCTGGAAGAGCCAGTCCATTGCCTCCAAACAAAATGTAACCATGGCAACGATTAACCCGGACGAAAAGGGCGGGATTTGGACAACGGGGGCTCCCAGGGCTCAAAATAGAAGGCTTTCGCCTTTGTTCAGTGAGAGTTTGATGGAACGAGGTGGGGCTGGGCTGGTTGCCCGAGGTGTCACAGCTGATCCTAGAGGAGGAGCAAAACAGTGGGCGGCCTCCCCTCCCCCCAGAACTCAGAAAATCTAGCCTTTCAATGTGCAAATGTTTCTTGCGTAACTTCACTTGTATAATTGGCTTCTTATTGCTTGCCTTCTCAATGAATGGGGCGGGAAGGGAGAAGGAGGAGAATTCCAGAGGGAGAGAATTTGGAACTCAGCATTTAAAAAAAATAAAATGACTGCTAAAAATAAATAATAAATTTGTCTGCAAATGTATCAAATGAGTTATAAATTAATTTATCAGAAATAAATTTATTTTTTCAAATACAATACATTTATCTTAGAAATGTAATTAACAGATTATTAGTGTATTGTTAAAATAATTATTGTTTGTATGGAAAGATATAATTTAATTTATAAATAATACATTTATTCTTTATGATTGTTTATATTTATTATTGCAATAATAAATTGTAATTTATTGCAGTAAATTGCAATTCATTTAGACTGGCACACAGAAAGAGAAAATGAAAAAGTTACTTTTTTAGAATAAATAACATTTATTTTAAGGAGTAAAAGTAAATAATACATTTATTTTCAAATAAAAATAAACCTTTAATAAAAGTAAATATTTTGAGAATAAACAATATTTATTTTAAAAAATAAATTTATTTATAAAAGAGAAATAATGAATTTTTAGGGAGAGAATGATAAAAATAATAAATTTATCTTTTAAAATGTAAATAAATTATTTGCTCTTTGAAAAATAAAAAATAATAAAATTGTTTCCAACAGAACAATAATATATAAAAATAAATGTATTTTGTTTTTTATGAGAGGAAAGGGAGGGAGATAAGAAAGGGAGAAAGGAAGGAAGGAAGGAAGGAAGAAAAGGTGGGAGGGGAGGGGAAGGTGGAGAGAGAGAGAGAGAGAGAGAGAGAGAGAGAGAGAGAGAGAGAGAGAGAGAGAGAGAGAGAGAGAGAGAGAGAGAGAGAGAGAGAGAGAGAGAGAGAGAGAGAGAGAAAGAGAGAGAGAGAGTTAAGTAAACTTAAGCATTTTTTTACTACCTGATTCCAAATTGCTTTCCAAAATGGTTGTTCTAATCCACTGGTCTAAGTGACACACACTCCAGACTTTTTCTCCTTTTCTGACCCAGGAGAGGCCACTTCATCTCTGTGTCTTTCCTCATCTGTAAAATGGAGATAATAACAGCACCTACCTACCAGAGTTTTTGGATTCCTTTAAGTCTCAACTAAAATTTTAATTTCTACAGGAAGCCTCCCTCAACCCTGCTTAATTTTAGTGCCTTTCTGCTGTTAATGACTTTCCATTTATCCTGTATATAGCTTTCTTAGTATATACTTACATACATCTTGTCTCCCTCCTACTAGATTGGAAGCTCCTTGAGAGCAGATGCCTCTTCTGGCAGGTAACAGAAGTCTTTTACCTCTTTTTGTACCCCCAGGCTTATAGCACAGCATCTGGCACATTAGGAGACATTTAATAAGTGTTGACTGGTTGAATATAAGCATAAAATAAGAATATTTGAAAAGCAATTTAGTAAACACTATACCAATGTTGACTATCATTAAATCATTTTTATTAATTAGTGAAATTAATATTTTTGCAATATCTGAATTTTTTCTTATAATATACCCCTTGTTCCTCCCAGAGTCATCCCATATAACAATTTTTAGGGAAAATATCAAATTAAAAGCAATATATTAAAAAACAAAAACAAAAAAATTGTCTTTATGCAACATTCCACACCTCTACAAGTGGGAGGAAGTAATTTATCTCTTAAGTGAGACCAAGGCTGTTCTTTGCAATATCTTGCAATAATCAATTTATTTTTTACTACATCTGTATTTCCCCTATGTTTTTTCCCCTTTCTCTATCCCTGGAAGAAATTGAAAGAGAGCTATAGAGAGACTACACAGACAGACAGACAGATAGACAGACAGACAGGGAGAGACAAAAAGAGAGGAGGAGAAAGAGATAGAAAGAGGAAGAAGAGAAAAAAATCAACAAAACCAATCACTATATTTTTTAAAATCTGACATGATTTGTAATGTTCCAATCTCAAAGATCCCTTATTCTTCTGGTGATGTGTCTTTGGATATCTCTTTCCAGAGGGGAAGACTGTAATTTTGCTTCATTCATTTTCAATTGTTCTGTGGTTGTTAGTCTTTTCCATTTATATTATTGTACTCATTTTGAATATTGTTTTCATTATCCTGATTATTTGGCATCAATTCTGTCTTTCTATAATTCTCCTTCATTATAGTTGTTGTTTCTTAAAACACTAATATTCCATTCCATTCCCATTCCCTAATTTATTTAACTATACCCCATTCTTTGGGCATGTACTTTGTTTCTAGTTCTTTGCTACCATAAAATGTACTACTGTAAATAAAGTGGTATGTACATCTGATTTGGGAGTACAGGTTTTCCTCTGGGTACCCCAAACTCTAGAAGTGTTCTAGGTCAAAGGGGACTTAAGAAATTCCTTTCTAGGAGCATCCACCCCTTGGACTTTCCCCTAGATGTTCAATTAATATAGACATGGACCTCCCAGTTCCACTCTGATAAGCATTGGGTGGCACCTAATCTAATCATCCCTTGAATTCCACAGATCTTTCCTTATACCTCCAACCTCAATGAACTACCTCATTCCTGATTTCCCCTATTTCCTATTTCTTTATCCTGTAACCCCTGTTGTCAAAAAGGTGTAAAACAACCAACCCCCATCTCCTCAGGGAGATAGTGTTCCACCTGCAAGCTGTCTCCCAGCCTTTCAACATGACTTCCAAATGAATAAACTTCTCTTTTTATTTTTAAGCTAAGTTTTGTAGTCTTGCATTCTTTCAAAGTGTAACTTATCCCCAACCTGGGGTTTCATCTCAAAGCACTCCCACAATGCATCCTTTCTTTTAGTCAATAACCTCCTTGGAGTATATGTACACCAATAGTGGAATCCCTAGGTGGAAGAGTCTGAGCATTTGAGGCATTTTATTCACCTAATTCTAAATTGTTTTCTGAATGGTTGTACCAATTCATAGCTTCACTAGCAATATATCACTATACCTGTCTAACTATAAACTCTTTTCCTCCCAACTTCTTGAATATTCTATTATTTTTGTCATCTTTATCAAATTTCTTACCCAACAATTGTTAACCAAGTCATGAGACAACTATGGACAGAACCTCAAAGAATACCGCATATCTAGGTATAGGAAGAACTAGACTTGAATGTCTTCACTTTTGTGATATTGGAAAATCACTAAATTTCTTTTGTGCCTTCACTTCTCCAACTGTCAAATGAAAGTCTTGGGGATCTTAATATCAATTTCAACTCAACAAATACTCTTAAAATTAAAATATTATTGACCTCTCCTGTTTTGTTGTTGTTGTTGTTGTTTTGTTTTTTACCTACATTGATAAAGAGTTTCTTCACTTAGGAGTTCCTATACCAAAGGTTCTCAAAGTCTGGTAGGGGTCTCCAAGATGCATTCAGGGATTCATAGGTCAAAATTATTTTCATAATAATGCTAAGGCATTATTTGCATACCAAAATTATGTTTCCTACATGTCAATTGGAGGCTGAATTTTCTTTTGACATTTCAACTAAAAAATAATACAACAGGTTAAATGCAAAAATCAATATGAGAATCCAGATATTTTAAAAAGATTTTCAAATATATTTAAGACAATTCCCCTCTTCTCATCATTTTTTGTGTCTGGGAAAATAGTTTTTTTAATGAAAATATCATTCATATTAATACATAATTTATTATTGTAATTTTAAATTAAATATATTTTAAATTATCCATCATATTTTCTAATATGTAAGTGACATCCTTGTTTTATGGAATCTCAAATTTACCTTTGTTCCAGGGGTCATCAACAAATTCCCAGACTGACTCTGTCCCAAACTGAACAGAAAACAATCAGGCACCATTGAGCACCCAGAAAAGGAGTGAAAGAGGGAGTTCTCTTAAGTATCTTATTTTGTTTTCTTAGTTTCCCTTTTTATATTTAGGTCTCTTCCAGATACCCTTAGCCTCAGGCTACAATCTCCTTCCCAAGCCTCTATGTAACCAGTCAGTCATTTCTCTGGTTATATTCCCTCTGATATAAATAGAACCCAGAGTTCTTTCGTTCAATGGAAAAATTTCCATTCCTGGTGGGGGTTTTTTTCTCCCTGGAGACATTGTCACCAGAGTCTCAGAGCTTGGGTCTGTGTGGTATTATATGTGTGTATAACTGTGTAGTGGCCATAAAAGCATTGCCCTTCCTTGATCTGATTAAAGACTTTTATAAATGCTTTGGTAGTTCTGTGCTGTTGTTGGTTTTTTTCAGGTTGATATAAATATCAATAGATAAAGTCCACATAAACAAAGGTTCTTTAGAGTCTTCAGTTATTTTTAAGAATGTTAAAAGGAGACTGAGACCTTTTGAGTTTGAGCCACTACCACTCTATAACAATGAAAATACATATCTAGTTCCTGTTCCTATCTCTTATTTTTATATCACCTATATTTTCCAGGGTATTGCCACCTCCAATTTCCAAAAAAACTATTCTGTATAAAAAGAATAAAAAACGGGGATGGGGTGGGGAGTTCTGTAAAACTATCTAACTTTTAGAAAAAATCAAACATTTTAGAAAAAAATCTATTTGATTTTTTTCCCATACCCATAGTCCCCACCTTTACAAAGAGAGAGTCTGTGTGTGTGTGTGTGTGTGTGTGTGTGTGTGTGTGTGTGTGTGTGTGTGTGTGTGTGTTTGGGTGGGATAGGGGTGCCCTTTCTGTCTCTTCTTTGGAGCCAATATGTTTATAATTATAAAGCATTCAGTTTTTTTATTTTATCATTGATTTTTTAATTTACATTTTGTAATCTTGAAATCATCTTGCCCCATCATTCCCCCTTTTCTGTTGTACCTGTTAGAAGTATTATTAGAGGTATTTTAAGTATCTTAGAAGTATTGCTTAGAAGCAATATTTTATGATAACAATTCCCCTTTGCCCCAAATTGTTAAGTCCAGTTCTGCTCTCTGTCCTGTCCTTAATCTTTCTGTTGTGGGAGAAAATCTGGGCTAGGAAGGAATACTCCCTCAAGAATGACAGACTCCAGCATTATTTATATATTTATATATATTTATCCAATGGTAAACAGAGAAATTATTAAGTTGAATACAAGTTGAATGACCAGGAGGCAGGTGCAGTTGGAGACACTGCCTCCTAGGGAAGATAGAGGTTTGGATTCTTATACTCTTCCAACAACAGGGGCTACATGATCAGAGATGGGGTGATGTGCCTTGAAGACAGAAGGAGTGACCTGTGCCATTAAACGGCGGAGGTCAGTGTTCCCCCTTCTGCCTTCAGATATACTCTAGCTCATGCATGCTTTTTTATAGATATGAATGATTTTGATGAAGGCATAACATAATTAGTCTATGAATTTTCCAACTCTAACTAGATTAAAGCCTGTCATGAAATCCCCATCTTCCTTTGCAGGACCACATTTCCCCCCCTAAGACTAGTATTAAGTAGATTGAGATCCCTCCCTTTCATTTCCCCAGATTTATTCATCCTTCCCTGTCCTTCTTTGGACACTTCTCTTCTAGTCCTTTTTCCATTTGATACACATCAAGGTCATTGACCCTTTGCTGTTCACCCTTGGATTGGACAAAGATCCATCATTCATGATCTCTACCCTTCACTGATACTCTCCATTTAGGGTGGGTATTTCAGGAGTTACAGTCCTAGACCTGGAGCCAAATAACTCGAGTTCAAATTTGCCCTCAAATACTTACTGGCTGTATGCAAGTCATGTAACCTCCACCTGCTTCAGTTTTCTCATCTGTAAAAATAAGGTTGATAATAGCATCAGATTTTCAGGATTGTTGTTAGGATAAAATGAAACAACATTTGTTAAGTGCTTTTCTAACCTTAAAGCATGACTTAAATACTAGTTATTGATATCTTGATGATGATGATGATGATGATGATGATGATGATGATGATGATAGATCTTCCCATTTCGTGATACTTTCAGCTAAAGGGGATTTTAAGGCATATTGGTTTAAATTTCACTTATATATATGTCTCTTGTTGTGTTTTTGAGATCTCTATTCTCCCTCTCTATTCAGTGGGAAGAGAAAAAATTTAAAAGCTCAGGTGCTAAGAGACCAGTGAACCTAGAGATAATAAGGTTCGTTCCAGAGGGCTGCTGAAGAGAGATAACATGGATTTGTGATAAGCCATCAAGAGGCCTAATAGAGATCTTCAAGGTTTCACGGCTTTCTTGCTCTTCAGACACTCATCAAAAGTAGAGAAAAGTATTTATTTTTTTCACTTTAATGTATTTATCCCTCAAGAAAAAGTGCTTCTCTTTCATTTCTAAAACCTGTGATCCTATGAACTATTATAGATAGATAGTATAAAGGTAGGAAAAATAAAATATAAATAACCACTTCAGGTAGGACCTACATGACCCAATAGTCAGATACATTTAAGATCTCATCAGAGCCTCCTAAGATCACTCCACAGATACTGATCACAACATATCTTAGTTAACTCTAGTCAATGTCTTCCCATTGATTTGCTGTAGAAAGTCCCTCTAGTGATCTGAACTATAATCTATCATACTGGGGAGATCTAACTGAGTTTTCTTGCCATTGGTTGGTTACCAGTGGAACAAACTATCCACTGGTTACCCCTCACAGTTAGTCTAGCTCTTTTTATGGAAATATATTTCTCTTATGACATATTTTAATATTCCTTAGCCTCTATAGTTACTTGTTCATAATGTATAAATGTTGAATTGTGTTGTTTATTGGCAATATTTCTATATGGATCCATTGATTTTCTCAAATCCCAACCTCTAAAAGTCAGGCAATTCAGTTCTCAAATTAAAGTAATTACTCCTGGTCCCAAGGCATTTAACTGAACCCAGACCCTTGTCTTTTGTTAAAGCAGGGCTGAGACCTCTACTCTATCTATAAAAAAGAATCCAGCCTCCCCAAGAGCTTTTGTCTTACTAGGAATATCTAGATTTCAGATGACTTGGTTTACCAATAGGAGAAAGAGCCAATTTTCACCTTATTGAAACAATTTATATTTTTCTAGACAAAGATTGCTAGAGGAATTGGGGTTTCATAAACTAGCCAATATTTCACTTCCTAAACCATCAGAGAACAGCACATCCATCCCATTTCCCCAACTTAGTAAAGCTGTAAGGATCTGTCCACGTGAGGAATAGTGCTTCTTCTCCCTAGCATGAAGTGACCGAGATGGAGCTGAGATCTCTAAATCCACCTCATCTTTAAAATATCCACCAGTTGAGATTGCCAAATTATGTATTGTCAGACCAATCAGAAGGAAGAAAAAACTGGTACAAGAATCTGCCAGCTTCCTGCTCTGGTGTCTTTTTCTGCAGAACCACACAAGATTGACCAGTCCTTTATTAATGGATAGCATGCCTCTATTCGTTAACAGTGCTATATTAAGAGAAATGGCTTCATTTTATTGATTTTGTTATATTCAGAGAAATGGCTTCATTTTATTGATTCATTAAAATTCTGGTTACTGTAAAAATTAAAATTAATGTGCAATTATAAAAATATTATATTTTAAGAGATTTATTAATAATCATTAGAAGTAAAGGAATCAAAAGGTAACAGAATAAAAACCATGTACCCATTGCTAATCAGCCTGTTCAAAAAGCCTGCTTACCACTGTCTGGACAGGAAGCCAAAAAGCCCAGAGCAGGAATGCCCACTGAATTTATCCCTTGTCTACATTAAGTATAGAAGGACAAGAAGTCAGTAGGCTCCCAGAAAATGTAGTTTTTAGGGTAATAGATTTTCAATTACACAATGCTACCCCTACATTCCCCACCATGAGCTTTTACATCGCCAGCATGATTTAAAGTTATAACTGTGGCCCTGGGATTCTTAAGCCTGAAGGGATTTTAGAAGTATTATTAATATAAAATATTATGATATAATATTTATTTATATTTTTATTAATTTATATAAATATTTATAATATAATAATATAAAATATATCACATTATTTTTATATAATATGTATTATCTATTGAAAGTATATTATGTGTGATATATAGTAAATTTATAATAATATTATCAATAATAATAATGAGTGCTATGTTTATAATAGCACATATTCTATGCAAGGCAGGATGCATTTGATCCTGATAACCCTTCAGAGTGGTAGCTATTATCAATTTTACAGAGGAAGAAACTTAGACAAATAAAAGTTAAGTCTTATTTTGTTGACCCTAAGCCAGATACAGGTAGAATTTCTAAAGAGGCAAAAGTAGGCTTGATGTCAAGGGAAAATAATTCCTAGCAATCTGAACTATCCAAAAGTAGAATGACTTACTTGGATGTGTGGCTTCTTCTTTCCTTGTCTCCTTTTGGGTCTAGACAATCACTTGCTGAGCTTGTTATAATGGGGATTCTCCTTGTACGTGGATTAAATTAAATACCCACTCCAACTCTCAAGTTCTGTGATTCTGTGACATTTTCTCAACTACTACTGAAGGACTATCACTGATATTGCAATAATTCAAATAACAAAACTACCAAAAACCTAGGAAAGAAAATCCAGCATTATTATTCAGAAGCAGCAAAATCAGCATAATATGTGTCACTGAAATGGGACATGCTGTCAGAGCTCCGATGAGCCTGCTTCAATTTTCTCTGTACTTCTCAATATAGCTGCATGGGTGAATTTCCAGGCAACTGAATAAAAATTTGTTGTAAAGAAACAAGATTCATTTCTAAGTGATGGAGTCAAATGTTAGTACATGGGAATAAGATACTTCAATAAAGTACTCATACACTATGATATATTTTGTCAACAAAAATACTAGGGGAAATGGAGCTTACAATGAAAAAAATTGAAGTATTAATGTTGAATTATCTTCTTAGTCTCTTCAGTGTAATGGCCATGGTATACATATTAGTAACATTTAGTATAAAGTATACAATACATCTTTGATCTGTCCATTTAGCATAAATCCAAACAATGATTCTCAATCTTTTTTAGAAAATAACTCAATGCTCAGCAGATTTTTTTTGTGAAATCTATTAAAAATAGACTCCCTTCTTCCTCCCTTCCCTCTCCCCCACTCCCATTGCTTTGGGTATATATATATATATATATATGTTTGTATTCTACAGGTTACTTTTACCATCATTTTACTTAAAAATGTTTCATTATTTATTCAGCAGGTGGCAGCATTGGACTGCAATTAATCTATAGCCTTCTGTCCATCCAGCAATTTCCTGTCAAATAATTTTGGGAAAGGATCCAGTTCTGCATAGCATAAGGGAAGCAGAGTAGGTGGAGAGAAATCATTATTTTTACATTTGGAGTCAGGATCAGGGATCTTTTGTTTCTGACGTTTACTTTCTATGTGATTTGGCACAAATCACTTCACCATCAGAACTCAGCTTCCTCATCTGCAAAAAATGGAGTGAGACTAGATGCTCCTCTGAGATCTCTCCCCACTCTTGATTTGATGATTCACTTGATCTCCGATCCATTAGGATATTTTAAGTTCTCTTCCAACTTTAAACTCATGATCCTAAGAATGACTCCATCTCAAGTCAGTAGCTTTTTGTTATTATCTTTTCAGCTAATTGTCACTCTCAGACAAAGGTATCCTCCATTGGTATCAGGCATGAGAGTTATGTCTATGATCAATAAGTGGTTTTTTTCTTTTAATTATTAATCGTATTCACATATATTGATTTTTGAGTAATTATGTGCCATGGGCTTCTGTTCTGCTAAACTTGAACTTGGAAACCATCCATTATCAAATTCATTAATTAGGGTGATGTTTGCACTTCTCTTGTCATCAAAAAATATGTTTATTTAAAATATGCTGTCCTTAATTTATTATACTGTAATGTCTGTCAGTAAGATGAATTGTGCTTAAGTCACACAATTATGTAATTACACACATCTTGTATTTCTCAGAAAGGGCAATTCGAAGTGAGTTGTTTTCCCAGAAAGACATCTTAGAATGATGCATCCACAAACATTAATCAAGTACCTACTATAAGCAGGGAGAGCACTGAGTCAGAGGGTTAACCTGAAGGTATTCAATTCATTCTGCATGACTTCTCCTTTCCAAATATATGGTACATGTAGACGTTAATCTTTATGGTATCTGAGTGTGTTTGATGTGGGTAAGTTTGTCTCTTCTCTTGACTTAGTAATGTGACTATAAAATGAAGTCCTTTACAAAGTCTTTGAGCTATTAAATTCCTTTATCTTTCAACCAAATTTTATATCATTTCATATTATCCTATAATACACACGAAAGCATTCTCTATTATCTTTCCTTTCTTGCTAAATTCTGCCTTTCCTTTTCCCATGAGAGGAGTGCAGATTTTTTGGGGGGTTGTTTGTGTATTTTTCCAGTACTCTACCACTCTCTTTTTTCTCTATTCTTTTGCATGAAAAAAGACCAATTAATATGAAATTCTAAACTAAAAAAAAAACAACCAACAACAAACATTCCCTTAATGAATCCTTCTATCATTATAAGTAACTCTAATTGAATTGCACATGAAAAATTCTTCCCTATCCTGTTCAAGAACTAATCCTATTACATCCACTTCCACCAGAATTATAAATAGAAATCAATTTTGGGTTTGAAGGAATGAGAATCCCTGCTCTCCTGACTCTTTTTAAATAAGACTCTGGTTATCACAATCAATCAATATGTGGCCAAAGGAAATGATTAATCTGGAACTCTGATTGATTAGTGATTAAGAGAATTATAGTAAGATTAATAGAATCTTATGAAGTATATTTTTACAAAAGAAAAAAGTCTAATTGCACAGTAAATCTAGCTACTTCCTTTTTTTCTCATAAACTTGCATTGTAATAGGGTGTGACTCATTAAGCTATTGAAAAGCTTATTAACCATTTAAGACATGTCTGAATGATGAGTGATGTGGGCTTTGAAAGTATGCTGACCCCTTGACTAAGGGACAGTGCTAGTGTCAGATTGAAGGCCATTCCAACCAACCAAGACTCAAAAAAAGCAAAGATACCTTTTCAAGAAGACAGCATCCAAACATTGCTAGAAAATATATCTCCATTTGTCCTAAACGGACCTCTGATCCATTCACTCTTAATGGATCTCCCTTCCCTGTTCATTGTTCCTAGATGGATCTTTTTCCCATAGGATTGGTGGTTGAATATTGGGGTGGGATCTTGAATGATGAAATTAAAGGGTATTAAAAAATGGAGAAAAACTCATGCAATGGTCTTAGGTTGTGAAGAAAATCCAATGACCCAGCTTTGCTGAGAGATACTGGTCTCTCTCAATAAACCTGTTATTAGCCAAGAGCTTTGCCTTTTTATTTTATTTCAGATTGGCTGAAAAATATTCCTCACAGAATTCAGATGAGGTCTCAGGAAATGATGTTGAGAAGATATAGAAGATTTTGCTTTTGCTTCAAGGAACCAATAGGGAATCAAACTAAATAAGAAATAAAACAGTAATGATAATCATAATAAAATTAATAATAGTAGTAGCTAGAATTTTATAATGTTTTAAGCATCTGGTAAGAGATAGATATCTAGAGAGTCACAAGAAGGCAGTCTTTAGGAAAGAACAAGGTGGCTCTCCAAGGTAATGGTACTTTGGAATAGTGAAGGAAGGCTCATCCTCCAGTTAAAGTATATTTGCCTAGGACTTTCAGTCTGGGAAAGATGAAGAGACCCAGGGGCAGCTAGGTATCACACTGTATAGAACTCGGAATTGGGGAACCTGAATTTAAATATGACTTCAGACACTTCTTAGCTGGGTGACCCCAAGCAAGTCACTTACCCCTGTTTGTCTAGCTTTTACCCTTCTGTCTTAGAGTTATTACTGAGACAGATGGTACGAGCTTAAAAAAAAGAGAGATCTAGTCTCACACATGCACACACATGCACACATACACACAGAGTTGCCTCCACTTGAAGACTTCTAACTTTGGGGAAGCTGCTCCTTCATGAAACACCCCATTCCCCTTTTAGAGTTCTAATAATTCCTTAGATTCAGCCCAAATTAATTTATTTGCAACTTCTTCTACATATTAATCAGTCAATTCTACAAACATTTATTAAGTGTCTAACAATCAATTAATTGATCTATTATAGAGTACTTATTAAGAAAATATACCTTGGTCACTGTGCTAAGTAGTGAATATACAAAAATTGACAAGTGAAACAGTCCAGTCCCTCAAAGCGTTCATATCCTACTGAGGAAGATGATGTATACAAAAATAGATATATATGGAATGTGCACAAAATGCACACAAATGTTACCCCCATTCATGGGGATCTTCCTGTTCTCGGACTCATGAGAACCCCAGTTCAGCCTTGAGAAAAGCATGATATCTAAGAGCAGATCCAGCATGTTTTCTCACACTAGCGCTTGATTTGAGAGGTACCATGTAAAGCCCTAAGAATACAAAGACAGAAATACAAAATGTTTACTGCTTTCTAAATAATTGCAGAAGGGAATGATATTAGCCATTTGAAATGAGCTTAAAAGAAGGTAAGGAATATTGGGTGAGTGGGTGAGATTGAAAATTGTAATCCAGACATGGGAGAAACTATGTGAAACCCATGGAATAGGAAAAAATAATTAAGTTCATGGTACAGCTAGTAGATCATTTTGCCTGGAGTGAATGTGTGAAGAAAAACAATAAGATGTTTAGAAAGGTAGGTTGAATTAAAAATATGGAAAATATTCTGTTTCTTGCTGCAAGTTGTGTATAGTATCCTAGTGGCAATAATGAGATCTAAAGTCATGGAAGTTCAGTATCAAGACAAAAGTCAGGATAATAGATGATGGCCAGGGATGAAGTGGCAGATCTTGGCATCTTTGATCAAGTTCTAAGTCCTCCATTGCTTTAGCCACCTTCAAGGTCATTGGAACAAATTATTCTCATCTGTTCATTCTACTAGGGGATGTCTTCAAGGGCTTGGATAGACATCCCCCTAACTCACCTGTGGGGTTTGAGGACTGTTGGTTCCCCTAGACCTGGTTTAGTTTGTCTGATGAGACAAGTTTACCAAGATGTGATCGTTGTTCATGTTACAACTTCTTGGAGTCACAGGTGAGAGCTATGTGAAAAGTGGATACCAAAGAGGGCTGAGCAGCCCTGAAAAGGGCTCAGCAAACCCTCATACCAGGGGTGATAGTACTCCCTAAATATCCCATACATTCCATCTTAGACACTGCAGAACTACATCTACAAAGTGAATTTTCTCACTGCAAGTTCCTAGTACTGATGAAATCATAGCTCCAGACTTGAAAGAAAAAGTGATAAGATCATAATGTTGCCTAATTAGAAAATTTGATACCCTTGGACTTCCTCTCCCAGTATCTCTTTCCTTTCATCCTCATGCTTGCATTTGTTACATGTGTTTATATAATTTTGTGGTCCTCCTTCTTGGAAGCTTTTTTCCTGCCTCTGTGACTGGTTGAACTCTCTCTGTTTCTCTAGCCTTTTTATTTTCCTTTTTGCTTCAAGTTATTATTTAATAAACCTCATTAAATATAATACCCAGAGTATTTTGGATATTAATTTTTAATCTACACTGTAGAGTTAGAAGGGACCTCCAGAAAATTGAGTCCAATCTCATTTTACAAATTAGTAAACTGAGGCACAGAGAGGTTAAGAGTCTCATTCTTTTTATTTATATTACCAGTACCTAGAACAATTTCTGGCAAATAGTAGGCATTTAGTAAATACTTGCTGACTGACTGACTGCCCAACTTCACACAGCCCCTAATTGTCTAAGGTGTCATTTGAACCTAGGTCTTCGCCCTGACTTCAAGTCCTATGTGGAATGTTCATTTTGACCTGACAGCATAAAAATATTGGCTATAAAAGATACATAGTGTGATCCTCCCTACCCATTCCTAAATGAAACTCTACTGGGAACAACCTTGAGTAGCATTTCCCATTCTGGAAAACATATGCTATGTATCTTTCGCCCCTGGTGAGAGAATTGAGGTTAATATTATTTCAGTTTTGCTTTTCAGTGTCAGCAAATATTCCCTTTGGCTAAGAAGTGCTCAAGTGGGTTTTACTTATGTTAAAATTAATTGTGGTTGGACTCTGAATATTATTTATATAGGTGGTCACCAGGGATTTAATTTCTAAATCTCAAAATGAATCACTAAAGTAAATTGAATTTATGGTAGTTTATTTACAATATTTACAATAGAAGGAAGATATTAAAGAATGAGAGAGAGAAAAAAAAAACTGGCTTCTTCTGATACCAGTTACTATCTCTAAGCCCCAGCCAGGGGAAGAGAGTCTCAAGAAGATGGGCTTTTCTCGGAGGTTTACACCTCTGAGAAAAGCAGGGTCACTAAGTCAGCCTTTCACTCACCAGTGTTGACAGTCTAAATGGGAAGAAGTCTGGGTGTCTGTCTTCCAGTCTCTCCTCCAAGTCAGAGTCTCCAACTCGAAACTCAAACTGAAATATCTCTGAATGACCTTTTGTCCACTTTTTAAAGAATCTTTTTCTCTTGTGTAACGTCCCCTAAATTTCACATCTACCAATCACAGCAGATTCTTTTCTCCAGGACTGCCCACTCTTTAATTCTCACCTTCTTTGGTTAGATTATATCTTTTTTGGTTACTTTTCACCTTTTTTTTGGTAGGTTCACCTTTTGTAGTTACTTAACACCTTTTTGTGGTTAAAATGGGTAGATGTACTTAAAATATGGAGTTACCTTTTTGTAGATTAAAATCTAAAAATAGATTGTGGATTACAATTCTAGCTTCTAAATTAAGTTAACTTTATTATTATTATTAAATTAAATTAAACTAAATTAAGAACTAAGTAACTTCATTATTACAATCAGGAGATTACAATTTTATCTTTATAATAAAGGAAGAGCTAAGTATCTTCATTGTTACAATCATGAGATTGCTAAATCCAATCTTCACACTTACTTTGGAGTATAACCTCACTTGTTTTATTTTTCTTTTTCCCCTCCTTAAATTCTCTTGTTTGTGCAGTCTTTTTTTTAAGATCCTTGATCTTAAAACATTTTCTTATCACATAGCTATGTTAAGGGATTTTTGGGTTGAGACTGAATATATTTTAGTTGGTCACCAGGAATTTAAATTCTAAATCCCAATGAAATATTCAAGTCAAAATGGAATTTTATGGTAGCTCATTTACATCAGAAGGAAGAAATGAAGAAAGAGAGAGAGAAGAGAGAGAGAGAGAGAGAGAGAGAGAGAGAGAGAGAGAGAGAGAGAGAGAGAGAGAGAGAGAGAGAGAGAGAGAGAGAGAGAGAGAGGAAAAGGGAATTGAATTGCTTTGGCCTGGTCTAGGCCAGGCAGGAATTCAGAGGTCTCAGCCAAGGGCCTCTCCAGAAAACCAAGGGAAAGAGGAGTCAGTCTTGTCACTCACCACCTGACTGTCTAAAAGGAAAGCAGTCTGAGTCTCATGCTGAGCTCCTCCAGCTTGAGTTCCAGGGCCAAGTTTGCAAAAGTGCCCTCTCATAGGAAGTGACATGAAATATAAAGGCAGTTCTTTACATCACTTCCTTAGTCTCACATGTACCAATGGTGGCTTAAGCTTGGCTTAGGACAGCCCAGGGGGTCAATCAGATGTCTCTAATTTGTCACTTGCTAGCACATTCTGGTCACAGGCCATCCTCCCCCACACTGAATCCTTAAGTGGGGGTGTATACAGTACTGGTTGCTAGAATTCTAAAGACTAAGTATGGTGGAGTAAAACTAAAATTCACAGCTAGGGACATTGCCTTGCCAGAAGTATCATCTACTGGGTGACTTCCTACATTCTACAATCAGAAAGAATTGGAGAGGTTTTTGCCTTTGGGAATTCCCTGCTCCTTCTTCTAGTTAGTCCTGAATAGAATTGAAGCAAAGTTTCAATATGAGCTTCTCTCAAATTCATTTTCAGTACCTTAAGTATGAACTACAATTCATTATTTTCAATTACATTTAAGGAAAGTTGACAGGCACTAGATGGCACTGGATGAGGTAAAATAGTGATTAACTCGTGATCAGGTTTAGGAAGCAGAGAAACTACCTCAGCTATTTTTTTTTTAATCCTAGGGGACAAATTTGGAAAGCTGAATCTTTTACAAGTTCTTTACTCAACCCATTATAATTTCAGAAGAAGCAACAAGAGAAAGGATTCCTCCTTATGGCTTCTACCCTGTTTATTTTCCTTCCTATCTTTTCAAGCATTCTCCTATATATGCCATTTTCTCCGATTAGAATGAAAGCTTCTTGAGTGCAGGATGGAGAGGGGAGGGGAGGGGAGGACAGGAGAGCCAACAAATGCAGTTCTGTGAGACCTCAATCATGGGATCTCAGAGATTCCCTTCAGGGTAGATTCTCACAGGAACAAGGAACAAGTACAAGCTTTGGGGTCTCCAACTTAGAAGCTAGTCCTAAAACTTGGGGTTCATCAGATCTTACTAGACTACAAGTTTGGGGTTTCGAGATTGCATGTTGACACTTCATAGTAACCAAACATCAACCTTATGCAAAGAAATGGTGACTCTTGGGCTTCAGTCTTTTAAGAAGATATTTTCATTCAATCTAAAATTAATCAGACTTATTTTTTTCCTTTAAAAGTGTTTTTTTTTTAAATTCCTGTTTTCCATCAGTGTTGATGTGGCTACTAGAAAAGCAAAATATATAAAATAAAGCATTGAACAATACCCTATTAAATAATTTTCAATTTTTTAAATGTATAAGTTTATTGTTTAGCTCTTCCAAATGCTATAGCAGAAGAGATTGGAGTTCTCTCCTCAGCTAATGCTGGAGAATTATTGGCTTCCAATAGACTTACCTTCTTAACTTGAATATAATAACAATAGCCAACTTTATAGAGCACTTACTATGTGCCAAGTGCTTTAATAATCATTATCTCATTTGATCCTCACAACACTCCTGGGAAATAAATATTATTATCCTCATTTTACAGAAGAGGATGTTGAGGAAAACAAAGGCAAGTGACTTGCCAGTGACTTAATATAGCAAATGCTTAGGGACTATCTGAGGTCAAATTTGAACTCAGGTTATCTGATTCCAAGCCCAGCATTCTATCTACTGTACCACTTAGATGACCTAGTAATTTATTATAATTGTCCATAATTTGTTGAGTGCCAAAGGAGGACACAGGATCAATGGACCATCAGAGTGTGTAGGGAAATGGAGACTTTGATTCAGGAGCTTTGTTTCTGGGTGGTGTCCTGCCCATGACTCTATGTAGGGCCAATAGAGCATTGCCTCCCTTGTCCTGATGAAACACTTGTTCTTTCTAACTATTTTGATGGTTCTGTGTCTTTCAAGGTTGATGGTACCTTCACTTTATGTCCCTACTCCTGGTCTTGATTTTCATCTCCCTTTTATGTGTTATCTTCTTAAGTTAGGATGGAAGCTGCTTAAGGGTAGTGACTGACCTTCTTTGTGCTTATATTTTTTAAAAAAGTACTTAGCACAATGCCTGGTACATAATAAAAGTTTTAATATGTTCTTGTTTACTCCTCTTTCTGTTGAAGGTAATTTTAGAGAAAATTCTTTCCTTTGTGTTGGATTAAAAAAAAAAAAATCTAGATCTATCTGAAATCTGATGTACCCTGAACAGATGGGTGAAAAGAGAACGGCTCTAATTGCTAAATGACACTGAAATTTCAAAGTCTCTTTATTTTAGCTGCCTTTCATACATTTATTTCAAGGTCAAATGTGCCTTTATCTGAGAATGTTAAGGATAGGGATATTAATAGTTCACATTTGTAAAACATTTAGCACTTTTTTTAATGTGTAGTCCCATTATAAATAATCCTGGGGTAAAAGGAACAAATAATGCTTTTGCCTTTAAAAAAAAATTCAGTGACATTTATAAAATGAAGTTAAATAAAATTAATTATTTTTAAGATCCCTAAGTCAGTTGGCACACAAGAATGAATTAGACATAAATCTTTTAAAAGAAAAACAAATAATCATAAGTCATGAGATCATGGGATTCTAGATTTAGTGTTATAAGGACTCTTAGAGACCTTCAAATACAGTCCCTTAAGTTAGTGATGAGTAAATAGAGGCACAGGTTAGATCAAGTTACTTGTCTAGCATCAAACTGATCATCAGTATTTGAGACAGGTTTTGAATTCAATGTCTCCATGAATAAACCTCATAAAGGGATTTTCCAATGAGCTAAAGAACTTGAGGTCTTATATATATTTTTAAGGAATAAAGGACAGGAAGGACAATTGATTGGCTTTCAGTAGAAACAAGGGAAGAAAGTTCCTCCTTGGGAATGTCCCCTCTGATCTGTAATGGAGAAGGTTTGTAGGTGGTAAAAGAAATAGGATCCAGGAGAGACAGCTGATGTTTAGGTTGGCTCAGAGAAAGAAGGGATTTGATTAGTTTCTCTCTTCAGGCTTCCCTCCTCAGTTATGGTTGCTCTCACAGATTGCCTCTTGTCCCTCTTGTCCTCCTCCTCCTCCACTACTAGAGCCAAAATGTTTCCCTCCCTCTTTAAGCTGTTAGCCTCACACTTGATTCAAATTTGAGAAAGGATAATCACTTTAATGTAAATTAATTCAATTAGGGTAATACAAAGGAATGACTGGCAGGGAAAAGACTGTAAAAGGAAAGTGGGGAAAAGGTGGTCCCTTCACTAACTGACCTCTTTTCCCTCCCTCCTCAAGTTTGGGGGGAACTCAGGCTTTGGCAGCCTGAGCCCCCTGAAAGATAGTCAGGTTGACTGACCCTAGGTTTGGCCCCTTGGCCACAGTTCAGACCCAGGACAGCAGGAGTTGAGGTAAAGTCTGACAGAGAGCTCAATGTCTTTTCTCAGGTTTCTTTTCAGTAGTCTTTTCAACTGGGAAATATTGGGGGGAAGGATTTCCAGTCACTATCAGGAAAAAGGTGGGTAACCCTCAGGAGAAAGTCCTCTCTTCAGCTTCTCCCAAACTGAGAGACCAACTGCTCTTCAGAAGGAATCTTCTGGCTTCTCAAGATTCCAGCCTCCTGAGGCCCCTTGTAAATCTTGAAATCTCTCAGACTTGTGAATGTTAAAAATTTCCCCATCAGGGAATTCTTAATTGGAACAAATTCCCTACTGAGAAACATTCCCCATTTTGATGTGAGAACTCGCCAGGATCAGAAATGGGAGGACCTCTACTCCACCCATACTTAAGACTGCTTTAGGAGAGAAAACTCCTTGCTAAACAAAGGAAGTACTTGGACCCATGCTTATAATAAAGCAAGGAGTTCTTTTAGCCAGGCCTGTTTTTAGAATTGATACAATGGGATGCTAGGTACCTAAAAGGGTCGGGCAAGTTTTCTCTTGATGAGATTAGTTGACTCATCTGTGTTTTCTCTGTTCAGACTTACTGAGGAGATTGGTCGACACAGCAGCATTTTTTCTGATTCAGACTTACTGAGGAGATTTGTCGACTTAGCAGGAATTTAAATGGGCAGTCCTTTGGAAAGCATCTATAGTGATTGGTAGATGTAAGGACTTAGGGGAGGTGACATAGGAGAAAAACCCCTATATAAGAAAAAGCAAAATCTCTTGAGGATATCCTTCTGGAGAAAGCCTTTTGGAGGATCTCTGATGAGGATCCCTTGGGAAGAATCTCTTGAGAGAGACTCTGGAGAAGGGAAGCACTTGGAGGACAATCTCTAAGGAGGTCTCACTGGAGCTCCTCTAAGGGGACTCTGTCCCTCTGGAGGCTCTGGAGAGAAACCCTTTGGAACAGTCTCTGGCTGGAAGGCTCTCTGGTGAAGTCAGCTGAGATGGAGCTGGCCTGGTGTCACTAGAATCCTTGTTTAGGCAGACCTTGTGGTGAGTGTTAAAAAACAGACTGACTGATTCTCTCTCTTAAGACTCAGGTCTAGACCATATTGGCTTGAGGCCCTTCATAATTATTCCTTTCCTACTCTTTCTCTAATTCCTCATTATATTATTAATTAAAAATCTCTATAAAACCCAGTTGACTTGGGTATTTGAATAAGTGGGAATATTTCCCTGGCGACCACCTTATATTTGATTTAAAAACCAAGACATTGTAGTGAAACATATTTTCTGTGGTCAAATTTACTCACCCTCTCTTATATCTATCACAATTTATATCTTCCACTATTTTAATCACTACAGTTTAAGACCTCAACCATTTTAAATCTCACACCCTCCCCCTGATGAGGAGAAAGATTCAGCCTGGCACTCTTCCTTTAGTGCCAGCCTCTGTCACAGATCTCAATGATAGGATGTGAGAAACTTCTAAGACAAAAAGATATTTAATTCTATCTAGGCTAGGATGATTGGGTAATTTAATGTTTGTGGTTCAGTCTAAGAAAAGGGTCAGTCTGAGATTTCCCTCAAAGGCAAATTCCCAAGGGGCAAAGATAAATTTGGGGGTTCCATAAAACAAGGTCATCATTGCTCTTGAGGAACTGAGGTGGTGAAGTCATGAGATTCAGAAGCAGAGCCAGGAGAGGAATAAAGAATGTTTAGCCTAGACCATTCCTCAAAAATAGGAGATTTTGGAGAAATTTACCAAAGGGAGAAAGAGGATACAGGGATGAAAGGATCTTCCAGGCTGATGAAGGATCTTCCAAACTGAGAAGGCAGTTTAGACATTATTAAAAGTCATATTGATTCAGTGACCCATTGTTCCCAGCCCTACTATTTGATTAGTACAGAGAAGAGGTTCTGTTGGGGAAGGCAACACAGAGTCAGTGGCCTTTCAGATTACAAACCCATTGTCACATTTGCTGCCTCTTTTATTGACCTCTAGCTATCCAAATTGTCTTAAAAAAAAAAAAAAAGCCAGGTCACCTTGAAGCCTTGCTGGTCCTCAGCAATCAGCCAGTCAACATGTTGCCACCTTCATGTACTTTTATTTTTTAACAAATCCTCACCTTCATTTTAGAATCAATACTGTCTATCATTCCAAGGCAGAAGGGCAGTAAGGGCTAAGCAATGGAGGTTAAGTTACTTGCCCAGTATCTGACTATTAGGAAGTTCTGAAGTCAAATTTGAACCCAAGACATCCCATCTCTAGGATTGGCTCCCAATCCATTGAACCACCTACTGCCCTCCCACCTCAGGAAATTTTAATAAACTTTTAATTTTCTTTGTCTTGAATCTTGCCTCATTAATCAGGGTAAAAGCCAAAAGAATTTCCCCTTCAACAATATTATAGTGAATTCTGAAGAATTCAAAGGGGAGCTGAGAGAGGAATGCCTAACCTCAAAATAAAGGTTCCAGGAAGAAGTCACCAATAGAAGAAGGAGGGGAGCAAAAGTTTTGAGGATAAGAAGACTTAAAGAAAAGAGATTCCTTCTGCCTCCCACCTGCTTTTTTTTGGAAGTGAAGATGTTAGAGAAGAATTTTCCTGGATATTTGCCACTCATCTTCAAGAATCAATTTTTAAATTACTTATTTTTATCCTCAAGTTAGTAACATAAAATAAAAAGAGCAATATTATATACCGAATAAGGGAAAGGGAGATTGTTTATGAAATGATGAATCTTTATTATGTAGAGTCTTCTTTTCCTTTCCATCCCTTAGTCAGGGTTTAAGTCTGGGAATTGAACTCACCCCTCAGCACGCTTCAGTTTTTCAGGAGAAATCTCAGTGATTCTTGAGTTCAAGTTTGAGGGTTCTTCTTGGTTAAGTTCCTTCTTGGGAATGTCCCACTTTGATCTCAAGTTAAAAAATTATCCATAAAACAATAGGTAAGAACTTATTTACAAAAAGAAAGTCAAGCTTAGAATATACTAAGGACAAACAAAAGCAAAATAGGACACAATTGGTTGTTTTGTTTTGTTTTTTTCAGCTCTTTCTAAATAGACAAAGAGGAGAGGGAAGGAGGGAGGAAATACATTTCAGAAACAGAGCTAACAAAATAGCACTGGCCACCACTGGGAGAACTCAATCCCCTACCCTATTGCCTCACTTTTTTAACCATTTCTTTTCTGATTCCAAATCTCTTATCACAGCAGTTCAACACACTGCCATCTCTCCTCCAAATTTCTTGTAGTCAATAGCTCTCAATCTCTCTTAACCCAAACTCCCCTCAATATAAATAAGAAGTCCTTCTCCCCCACGAAGCTATTGAATTTCTTCCTTGAAGCTTGAGGGTGGGACTGTATAATAAATTCAACATGTAGCTTTCAAAACTATTCAGTTTGTGTTTCATCTGGCCTTCTGTGGATTCTTCCATACATTTTTTTTTTAATGCTTGAATGAATGACTCCCTTTTCTTTTTCTTGGCAGTCCCCTCAGGAGTACCCCCCATTTCATCAACATGTCCCCAAATAAAAAAGAACATTCCAGGTATGGGGAAAAGACAGACTGTTTTCCTCAATTTCCCCCAACAATTGTCGTTTTCTCTTTTTTGTCATTTTTTTTTCCAAATCTGATAGATATGAGGTAGAGTATACGTCAATTTCCATTCCTATAACTATTAATGATTTGGAGAAATTTTTTCTTATTATTCTTAATAGCTTGGATCATTTCTTTTTAAAATTTCCTGTTCATATCCGTTGACTGTTAACCTACTGTGGAATGACTCTTATGTCTTATATATTTAATTCAGTTACTTATATATGTTGGAAATAAGACTTAATCAGAAAAATTTCCAGTTAACACTTTCTCCATTTGGAAGTCTGTTTTCTTTAAAAAGATAATAGAGAAACACATAGAAAGCACAGATTTTTCTCCTCTCTGGGAACCCAAAACTTGCTTATCAGAAGGAAAATGAATGTTGTGTTTTTATTTTATTTCAAGGACAAAAGGACTCCAGGTTGTCTATCTTCAATTAATGCAGTTAATACCTTCAGCTCTGATGGAATCAATCAAATTGATAGTTGCAGAGACAGGGTAGACTCTGCCTGCAAGCAGCCAGATCTCTCTCTGAATAACAAATTTGTTTTCTGAGGACTTTGAAACAAAGAGTAGATTAGGGTCATGCCTCACTTCTTAACTGTAGCAGCCTGCTGCTAGAAGATCTTCTTGCCTGGCTTGAGCACCTGAAAGGGAAGCCAGGAATTGAGGGAATATGGGTGGAAGGGTTAAAGAATAAGGCAGGAAGGACATGGATAGAGAAAATAGACAAGGAAACACAGGAATCTTCAGCATCATGTTCAGCCCAGGACCCGAGAGAGAGATAGAGATACAGACAGACAGACAGACAGACAGACAGACACAGAGAGAGAGACAGAGAGTGAGAGAGAAATATTAGAAATATATCCATAAGTCTGTATGAACACTTTGCTCATGAGAGTCAGCTTTTGAATTCATCTTTAATATCTTTATGATTCATTTATATCTGGAACCCTTCATTAACCTTTTTCATTTCTGGATTTGAAAAAAATTAAGGTGAAATAACATCTGGTTGTAGTTAAGCAGAGAGAGAGAGAGAGAGAGAGAGAGAGAGAGAGAGAGAGAGAGAGAGAGAGAGAGAGAGAGAGAGTTGAATTGATTTTATTAAGGAAAGTAGCAATGGGAGTTGTGGGATGTCAATCAAACAGGTGGTATGAAAGATATATTAGTATCATATTGGCAATCAATTATAAGATAAAGAAAGGGATGCCATTACAATGGTATAGCCAGTGCTCAGACAAGAAGTTCATTTGAAAGTCTTTCTTCCTCCAGAACACTGGCACCATCACATTCACATGTTGAGTGTGTGTCTTTGACATTACAAAGAAGCTATTGAAATCTCATGCCAGTCTTCTAGACTGCAGACAATAGTAGAGGTTTGAGTTCCACAAAATTTGAGCCCCATCCAATTTAAGGATTCAGAAATCAATCATGTGAAATATTAGAAATATATCCATAAGTCTTGTCCATGAACACTTTGCTCATGAGAGTCAGCTTTTGAGTCCATCTTTAATATCTTCATGATTCGTTTGTATCTGGAACCCTTCATTAACCTTTTTCATTTCTGGATTTGAAAAAAATTAAGGTGAAATAACATCTGGCTGTAGTAGCTAAGCAACAGATTAGAGCAGCCTTTTCTAAAGCGGACTGTCCTTCCCATTTTGATTATGAGCCTAGTAAAGTCATTGTGTTTGCTTCAGAGTCCTCATGTCTTCATTCCTCTCTTCCCACCATGGTTTCTTTTCTTCCCAGCACTTTCTCTATTATGGCGCCTGTTCCATTCCCTTTTATGTGTGGTTTCCCCCAATCATTAGAATGTAAGGGCAAATGCTTTCTGTCTTTCTGCCTGTATTTGTTTTCCCAGAACTGAGTAAAGTGCTTTGTCCATAGTAAGAGCTTAGTAAATGCTTGTTGACTTGGCTTGACTCATATTCATTATATTCTAGTCAAAATGCTTAAGAAATGGTGTGATGGTGGGTCCTGGGGGTGGGCAGTGAACATGGTGGTTCAGTGAATTGAGAGCCAAGTCCAGAGATGGCGGGTCTTGGATTCAAACATGACCCTAGACACTTCTTAGGTGAGTGACCCTGAGCAAGTCGTTTAATCCCCATTGCCTTGCCCTTACCATTCTTTTACCTTGGAACCAATAAACAGTATTGATTCTAAGACAGGAAGTAAGGGTTTGGGGGAAAAAAAGAAGAAATCCAGCCTCATATGTACTAGTTCTGTTGCCCCGGCTAATTCACTCAACTGTTTGCCTCAGGTTCCTCATCTATAAAATGATCTGGAGAAAGAAATGGCAACCACTCCAGTATCACAAAGAATCTGACATGTCTGAAATGACCTAATAATAACAAAAATAAGCCTTGATTCAATTCTCTAATGACTTCCAAAACAAATGTTTTTTAACATACAATAGAGTTCAGATATTATATTAGGGTACTATTGGTGGCTTCATAGAGAGAGCACTGTGTCATAAAGGAGAACTGAAGATTACATTTCTGACTTTACTACCCACCCGCTGTGTTAACCTAAGCAAAGCAAGCCACTTCTTCCCTCCCTCTCTCTCTCTCTCTCTCCCCTTCTCTGTCTATCTGTCTGTCTCTGTCTCCCTCTCTCTCTCTCTCTCTCTCTCTCTCTCTCTCTCTCTCTGCCCCACCCCTCTCTCTCCCCTTCTCTGTCTCTCTGTCTGTCTCTGTCTCTGTCTCCCTCTCTCTCTCTGTCTCTGTCTCTCTCTGTCTCTCTCCCTCTCTCCCTCACTCCCTCCCTTCTTCTCTCTCTCTCTCTCTGAATCATTTTTCTAATCACTAAAGTGAAGAGATTGGATTAGAGAAAGTGTAAGGTTCATTTCCTGCCCAAGTCTTTGATTCTATGATTCTATGAAAGATGAAAGAAGAGGAAGAGATGATTGTGGGAATCATTAACTCTGTTTCCCATATAAAAAAATTAAAAGCAAGGCCATCAGAGTTAAAGTGCGAAGGGATTGTAGAACTCATCCACTTCCCTTGTTCGACTAATAAAGAGAGTCACATGGAAGTCAAATGAATTTCTCTAAAATTCACATGCAGAACTGGGGTTTGAGCCCATGGTTTTTGATGTACACAAGTGTTTTGGGGGCATAGTATCATATTTTTAGACATAGAGATTCCTTTCTAGTACAATTAGGAAGGAATGAAGACATGGTAGACCTGGGGCTCCTCCTTAAAATGGAAATTCTGGGAGGAACCAGGCTATCAGAAAGACAGACTATATAGAAATAATTTCCAGTGTGAAAAGTCTAGAGTTAGCGTGAACTTCCAGAGTGAAGAGGTTTCTGTGCAAGTGTGCTAGAGAAAGTCTAGAGAGTCAGGAGTGTAGCTTGGAAAGGAATGAAGAAATACTATTTTTTTTTATACTTATCTATGTTTTCTGTGGAAATCTCCCATTCTCCTTTTAAGTAATAATAAGATCTGAGATTTTTTTCCTAAAGTATTTAGAACCTTCCTCTCTCTTTCCTATTTTGAGATCTATGTAATTCAATTTATCTTAGGAGTATGTCCACTTATTTATCCTTGGACATTTGTTCTTTTGATGAGGATCTTACCAGCCAGTCTGAATGAGAGGCCAAAGCTGGAGAATCCTTCATGTGAGAAGTTTACCAGGAGAATGAGCTTCTAAAATAAAAGGATTAATATAATCTGGTAGAGAAAGAAACTATAACAAGTCCCAAAGTTAATACTAGATCTGTCATCATTCCTCATGCTCACATCAATACTAACTTACAAAGATTCGTAACAACAAGCACTTGAATCAAATTTTGGAGTACCAGTTGACTTACACCATGGTCAGACTATTTGTTACAGATGAAAAGGGCCTTAGTATTAGGTAAAAACTAAAGGATCAAGGCTAAATATCTCCAGGAAATTGCATGAGTTATCTTGAACTGAAATTTTCAGATGTATGGGAATTTTGTAACAAAAGTATTAATGCAAGTTAGCAAACATCTTACTTTTTTTAATAGATCAATGAATAAGCATTTACTAAGCCTCTCCTATGTGTCTGCTCTGTGCTAAATTGTTAGGGTTACAAAAAGTGACAAAGACAGTATCTGTCTTTAAGGAGCTCATAAACCATTGTGGGTGGCAAGAAAAAGACTCATGTAATATAAAGAAGTTATATACAGGATAGATGGGAAATAATTAATAGATGGAAGGCACTAGAATTAAGAGAAGATAAGAATTGTCTGTAGAATCTACAGGATCTGAATGTGATAGGCCATCAGTTAAAATGCCTTACTTTGGTACAAACAAGCATGAATGGTGAACTAGTCATAGTCCCAGGACAGGAAATCCTAGGACTCACATAGAAATCTCATGGATTTGGGTCAACATTAAATTACCTAGCAGTAGGATTATATAAAGTTCTTAGGAAAATACATTTGCAGCTGTGCTTCTGGTGGTGAGAAGGGTGTGTGCCAGTACAAGAGATCAATGGTGGAGCCCAGATTAAGAAAGGAAGGAAAGAAAGAGAATGGCTGGGTGGAGGTAACTAAGAAAACTTAGAAAACAATTGTAAGATACTCCCTTTCCCCAGGAACTATGGAGTCTTCTTTGATATGTTAGAGTATAATGATACCAGACATTTCTGTGTTCTATATTCCCTTGCCTTGCCAATTTTCTAGTTTGATCTTCAATTTAATCATCCATCCCCATGCTATCTTGGCCCCACAACCATGTCAGCAACTTCTCAATAGCACAGAAATTCTAAAAGCACAAGCACTAATTTCACCTCAAGAACTCCATTAGCACTATATATAGGGACTACTTTAAAGGCATCTTGACCATATAGTGATACATGGCATAATAGGTGATGGAGTGGATAGAACACTAGACCTGGGGTCAAGAAGACCTGAGTTGAAATCCAGCCTCAGACTCTTACTGCCTGTGTGACCCATGACAAGTCACTTAACTCTGCTTGCTTCAATTTCCTCATAAAATGAGCTGGTGAAGGAAATGGCAAGTCTTTCCAGGATTTTTGTCAAGAAAATCCTAAATGGGATCACAAATAGTGGGACAAACTTGAAATGATTAAAAGACAACAATGCAAAGACAATGGAGAAAATAGGGGAGAACCCATAAGATCTTGCCAAAGATGCAGCTATCATTTATTTTCATTCTACTCGTTGAGATGTTTCTAGGACTTAAAAGGAGCTTAGTCAGATCATCAACATGCATTTATTAAGCACCCAATACATGTACTATACAATATTAATTTCTGAAGATACAAAGAAAGGTAAAAGACAGTTGCTGCCCTTCCAGAACTCACCATATAATGGTCTAATGGAGGAGACAAAGTATAAACAATAATGTTAAAACAAGCTAAAATGGGATGAATTGGAAACACTCAACCAAAGGAAGGCATTAGAATTAAGAGTGATTGGGAAAAGGTTTTCTATAGAAGATGAGATTTTTAGTTGGAACTTGAAAGAAGGCAGGGAAGCCAGGGGGCAGAGAAAAGGAGAGAGAGTATTCCAGACCCAAAGAGCATTTTCAGCACCCCCTTCTCCTCCTACTCCATCACAGGAGAATTCAAAAATTAGAAACAGAATGAATTAACCCTGATGGCCTTAAGTTGCGGATTTGGTTCAAATGAATAATCTGAATATGATAGTGTTAATTATGCCATTGCTAAGATTAACAAAGAATAAAAGTACATTAGCAATTAAGGCTACAAGATGAAAGCTGGATACTATTTCAGACCTGACTGTACATGCCTCTCTCAGTTCCTCAGTCATATATTCCAGTAGTGGCAAGCTACACATATAGTTGAATATCTTACCATATTGGAAGAACTTTGATCCTGCTTTTCCAAGAACCTACTTTTATACTCCAAAAGCTAGAAGCCACAAAATCACAGGGTCACTTGGAGAATTGTTAAAACAAATCCAAGTGACTTGGGGCTATATGTCTGTCACTGTCTCTGATATGGAGGCACAGGGTCCCCTGGACACCCCAAGTCCTTAAAGGAATTCCAGGTCAAAGATTACATGAAGAATTTCCCAATTTTACGCCCTTGCTGGCTGAAGAAAGGCAGCCCTAGTGCAACCAAAGAGATGGCTGAATAACCAAAGGATTTTCTGACTCTTGCTTTAAATGCATTTACACTAGTTTTATGATAGGGGTCTTAACACAAGAGGGATACCTTCTGTTTGCACCTCAAACATCACTAGGTTCCTCAAGAGAGGCAGCTCACCCACCTTTATGATGAAGATGTCATAAAGGATGTATACCTGTGCTTCTGCCCCAGACTCTAAGGCTGCTCACAATGTCACCTAATCCCCTTTGTTTGTCCCCCTGCCCATCTTTCTTTACTAGTCATGTAGACCCTATTCCTTTCAGATATAAAAATGCCAGACTCCTCTTCAAGGAGGCAGTTCTTATCTGCACCTGCCTCTTGGCCATTCAACTCAGTAAATTTCTCTATTTTTAAAGATACTCATCAGAGCCTGGTAATTCTTTGAAGGAGCATCTCCTGACCCAAATGAACATCAGGCTCTCCCATATCACCTCCACTCTGGTTTACCCCTCATCACCTCATGCCTGGACTTATGGCAATAGATTGGTGGTAAGTTTGCCTGATTCAAGTCTTCCTCCACTCCAATTTATCTTGTATTTAGTCACTAAATTAAAAAAGTGTAGGTTTGATCATGTCACCTCATATTCAATAAACCCCTGTGGTTCCCTGTTGCCTCCAGCACCAAACACAAAATTCTTTGATATTCAAAGCCCTTCATAACTTAATCTCCCCCTACCTTTCCTGTTTCCTTACACCTTATTCCCTGACACTTACTCTTTGATCCAGTGACACTGACTTCCTGGCTATTTCATGATAAAAAACTGTTTCTCCACTCTGGGCATCTTCTCTGATTATCCTCTATGCTTGGAATGCTCTCCCTCTTCATCACTGCCTATTAGCATCCTTGAAGTCCCAACTAAAACCCTATTTTCTATAGGAAGCCTTTTCTAACCTTAGTTTTAATATCTTACCTCTTAATTATTTCCTATTTATTGTTTGTACATATTTGTTTGTTTATTATCTCTCCCACTAATAGACTGTGAGATCCTTGAAGGCAGAGACTTTTTAAATAATACTTACAGAGGAGGTATCCCTATTCCACCCTATCTATGATAACTCTTTACATTGATCTTGGACATCCCTCCCAATTATTTCAGGTATTTCCTTTAGGATCTAACCCCTTTCTTTTATATATCTATAATACAAAGTTTCATTTTTATAACTCTTTCTGTTTTGCAAAGTAATTTATACATATCTTATTTGATCCTCATAACAGCCTTGGGAAGTAGGTAGTATTATGCTCATTTTATAGATGAGGAAACTGAGTCAGAGGCAGAGAGAGTTTAGGTGACTTATCTAGGATCATAAAGCTAGCAGATATCCAAAGCTGGATTTCAACTCATGTCTTCTTGATTCTTAGAATGATAAGAGAGAGGGAACTCTGATCAGTCCCTTGCTTCAATCAACCAACAATATTTATTAAGTGCTTATTACATTCCAGGCATTATGTTGCCACCAAGACAAATGCAAAATAGTTTCTGATTTCAGAGTGTGACAATACTATACTGGCAGTACAGGCAGATAGATGGCACCACAGGTGAAATTTTGGGTTTAGAGTTACTTGGGAAGAATGACTTTTAAATTCTGCTTCATATTCATAAGAATTGTGTGAACTGGAGCAAATTGGTTAGCAGCTTTGTACCTCAGTTTCCCCACCTATAAAAAGTGAATAATAAATAGCACCTACCTTCTAGGTCAATGCTGGCAAAGTATTGGTACATGTGCCAAGGTGGCATGGGGGAGCTGCTCTGTTCCTCCTCTTCCCAGGGCTCAAGGACATTTTTCGCAAACCCCATCCCTCTGTACAGCCACCCAAAATGAGCACTTCCTCATTCTGCTATCTGGGGTAATGTGGGGGGGCTCACAGGCAGTTTGAAGTTGCAGTTTGGACACCCCAATTATAAACCATTTACCAATGCCATTATAGGGTCTTTGTGAAGATCAAAGAAGTTTACTTATGTAAAGTGCTTTGCAAATTTTAAAGTGCTTTAATGTTAGCTATTATCATTATTAATATTATTTCACTAGATACATATAAATCAAATTCAATTTTGGAAGACAAGATACTAGATCCTAGAGGAATTAGAAAAGCCCCATTTAGAATGTGGCATTTAAGAAGAGCTGTTTTTCATTCCTTATCCTTTTTTAAAAATTAAATTTATTTTTTTATTTAACAAATCTAATTTACTTCCCACTACCCCTTATTGTGGGGGAGGGCAGAGAATAACCCTACAAACAAAAACAAAAAAATTTTTTAAATGGCTAGTGAAGGAGATCCCAAAGAGGAAATATCCAAAATAATTCTCATTCTGTCTCTTGAATATCACCTTTCTGTCAGGAGATGGCATGGTCCTTTCTTTGGAATTGTGGCTTGTCATTACACTGATCAGAATCCTTAGTCGTTATCAAATGATCCAATATCTGAAACCAACATGGTTTTATTGATGGAAATAATAATTCAGAAAATTCATTACTATCTGTTTTGCCACTACCATGGAAGATCTCAGTATTTCTCTATCTTATAGTTGAAAGCTCTTGTAATGAGTTATTTGTGAATCTTTTATTGCTTACCTAATTAACAAATAACTCATTATGCTATATATAGTATTTTTCCTATTACACTATAAAATCCTTAAGAGCAGGAACTGTCTTCCTTTTTTATTTGCTTCTCCACTTAGAACAGTGCCTAGCACATAGTATCTGTGCTTGGTTAAATGTACTTTTATCTACCAATTCATATGTTATTTAAAATTCTCAACAGGATGACTTTCTGAGTAGGTGAAGTAAAAGTTCAAAAGTGACAATTAATTAATAGTTTGATCAATTAACAATTAAGTTATCTACTAAGCCCTGGGGATACAAAGAAAAAGGAAAAATAGCCCCTGCCCACAAGAAGATTGAGGAGGGAGACAGCTTATATATAGTCCAGAAATGTCCAAGTCTTTGCAATTCAGTGGACCATAGCAATCCATGGGCATTTTTTGGCAAGGATACCAGAGAGGTTTGCCATTTCCTTCTCTAGTGACTCCAGTAGGTCCTCTAGTCAGACAATTAGAGGTTAAGTGACTTGGCCAGGGTCACAGTGTTAGGAAGTATTTGAGACTGGATTTGAACTTAGGTCTTCTTTTTAATTTCTAAAAAACCTTTACCTTCTATCTAAGGCAATTCTAGACAAAAGAATGGCAAGGGATAGGCATTTGGGGGTAAGTGATTTGCCTAGGGTCACACAGCTGGGAAATGTCTGAGGACAGATTTGAACCCAGGTTCTCCTGGCACTCTATTTACCCTGCTACCTAGCTGCCCTTGAAGTCAAGTCTTTTTGACTCCAGGTTCAGCAACACATCCATGGAGCCACCAGTGTCCTCTTCATAAAGCAGAATATATAAGATAAATACAGAATAGAAGAAGACATTACCAGGTGATGGGTCTGTGAAAGTCCTCCAAGAAATTAAGCTCTGTCATAAAGGAAGTCAGGAATTCTGGGAAGATTCAGGGATTTAGGAGGAAGAGTATTTTGGTTATGGAAGACAGCCAGGGCCAAAACACCAAGGAGCGTCATGGGTGAGAAGCAGCACATATACCAGTATACTTGCTATTGTCTGGAACATAATCATTTAGAGACTATGTATTTAGCATCTGAAAATTGAAAAATGAGACTTATTGACATCTAATTCCATCATGTATTAATATAGAAAGGAATGCTGGGATTTCCCCCCTTAAATAGTACTGTTCTATTGAAACAGTAGAGGACACAGAGTCCTAGGGTACCTGTCAAGGGAAAAGAAGGAATAATAAGTAAATTGCATTGCTTGCTAAATATATAATCATCTAGTATTTATGGAGATCAATTTAATCAAAAAAATCCTGGAGCCATAATCTCTAACCACTTATATTAAAAGGAGTGCTACCAGCATATAAAACTTACATTTGACAGGAGATAAAGAGAGTCTTTCACTCTAAAGGTTTCATAGGCATACAGCACCTGTCAAAGATTCTCAGTAGCATTAACTAGAGGTGGGTCTGGCTCTAAGTGGAAGTCTTTCCTATTTCACAATCTTTCCACTGTCTTTCTGATTCTGCATCTCCTGGGCTTACACAACCCAGGTATAATTGCCTTTAATTCTCCTTCTGTGATTATCAAAGCCTTGACATTTACCTGAGTTGGAATGGTTGATCTCTATTGTGCCCTTACAACATGGTCTATTGGTGTGTTTGTTCTGAGTCACACTGCCTAGGGGTATCTTTGATGCTATAGATCTCAAAATTTGATCATTCTGAAATCCCAGGGGTGATTGTGCCCAAGAAATAGGATTTTCTTTTTAACTTTTATTTATTTTGAAATTTTATTTAATTAAGAAAAATTTTCCATGGTTACATGATTCCTGTTCTTTCCTTCTGCTCCTCCCCCCTCCCATCACCCTCCTTCCGAAATCCCCCCCCCCCCATAGCCAACAAACAATTCCACTGGGTTTTACGTGTGTCATTGATTAAGAATTATTTACATATTATTGATCATTTCACTAGGGTGATCATTTAGAGTCTACATCCCCAATCATGTCCCCATCCACTCATGTGATCAAGCAGTTGTTTTTCTTCCGTGTTTCTACTCCCACAGTTCTTTCTCTGGATGTGGATAGTGCCCTTTCTCATAAGTCCCTCAGAATCATCCTGGATCATTGCATTACTGATAGGAGAGAAGTACCACAGTGCCTCTATCTCTGTGTACAATGTTCTCCTGGTTCTGCTCCTCTCACTCTGTATCAATTCCTGGAGGGCCTTCCAGTTCACATGGAATTCCTCCAGTTCATTATTCCTTTCAACACAATAGTATTCCAACACCAACAGATATCACAATTTGTTCAGCCATTCCCCAATTGAAGGGTATCCCCTCATTTTCCAATTTTTTTGCCACCAAAAAGAGCGCAGCTATGAATATTCTTGTACAAGTCTTTTTCCTTATTATCTCTTTAGGGTATAAATCCAGCAGTGCTATGGCTGGTCAAAGGGCTGACAGTCTTTTAGCACCCTTTGGGCATAGTTCCAAATACCCTCCAGAATGGTTGGATTAATTAACAACTTCACCAGCAATACATTAATGTCCCAATTTTGCCAACCCCCCAACATTCATTACCTTTTGCTGTCATATTAGCCATTCTACTAGATTTCAGATGGTACCTCAGAGTTGTTTTGATTTACATTTCTCTTATTATAAGAGATTTAGAATACTTTTTCATGTGCTTCTAATGTATTTGTAATTTTTTCTAACTCTTGCTTGGTCTTAAAATCTTTCCTTTCTCAAAGATCTGACAAATATTCTATTGTTTCCCCCCTAATTTACTTATAGTTTCCTTCTTTATATTCAAGTAATTCACCCATTCTGAGTTTATCTTGGTGTAAGGTGTCAGATGTTCATCCAAACCTAATCTCTCCCATACTGTCCTCCAATTTTCCCAGCAGTTTTTGTCAAATAGTGAATTTTGGTCCCAAAAGATGGCTCTTTGGATTTATCATAGACTGTCTTGTTGAGGTCACTTACCCCAAGTCTATTCCATTAGATCAGTAAGGGCTGGGAAATGGGAGTTAAGTGACCTGTTAAGGATCACATAGCTAGGAAGTGCCCAAGGCCAGATCTGAATCTGGGACCTCTTATCTCCAAGCCTGGCTCTCAATCCTCTGAGTCACCCACCTGCCTCTGTAAGAGGTTTTAAATGTCAACCTGAGGAATTTGTATTTCAACCTAGAAGCTATAGGTGTCTATTGAAGTTTATTGATTAGGGTAGTGATATAGTTACCATTGGACTTTAGGAAATACTTTTGAAAACTCTTCAAAAGATGGATTAGAGAGAGGAGAGACTTGAACCAGGGAGATAAATTAGGAAAGTACTGCATAGTCCACTTGAAAGTTGATAAACACTTGAAATACCCTTTTGGGTCTATGAGTGGTAAGAGTCAATCAGCCATTCAATTAATATCTATTATATGCCAGGGGCTGGAGCTAAGAAAGGAAAAATGAAACAGTCCTGGTTTTGAAAGAACTTGTTTATACCATTGGAGAAAGAAATGAGAAACCATTACAATATTTTTGCCAAGAAAACCTCAATGAGGTCATGAAAAATTGGGAATGACTGAAATGACTGAACAACAAAAGCAATTTCAGAGATAATATCTGAGTGATCATTGAGTGAGATTTTAGTGAGTGAGCAGGTGAGATTTTAGCTAAGCTGAACTATAAGAAGATTCAGCAATATTTTTCAAATTTTTTAGGTCCTGGCTCCCTTTATACTCTTAAAAATTATTGAGGATTGAAAAGATGCCCATCAATTGGAGAATGGTCAAACAAATTGTGATAGATAACTGTGATGGAATGCTACTATGCCATCAGAACCAATGAAGAGGCTAATTTTAATAAAACTTGGAAAGAACTACATGGGATAATGAACAGCAAAATAAAACCAAGAGAACATCACACACAACTACTGTGAAGATTGGATTTAGCTATCTCCTGATGGTAACAATGAAGTTACTTAACTCTTTTTTATTGTGAAGATAAAATTGTAATCTCCTTGTTGTAACAATGAAGGTAGCTCTTCCTTTATAGTGAAGCTAGAATTGTAAGCTACAATTTATTTTTAGATTTTAACTACAAAAAGGTGTTAAATAACTAAAAAAGGTGAATTAACCACAAAATCGTGTTAAGTAACTACAAGAGGTGAACTTACCAAGAGAGGTGTTAAGTAGCCCTAAAAGACATAATCTAACCAGAGAAGGTGAGAAATTAAAGAGTGGGCAGTCCTGGAGAAAATCTAACCAAAGAAGGTGAGAACTAAAGAATGGGCAATCCAGGAGAAAAGCATCTGCTATGATTGGTAGACATGAAATTTAGGGGAGGTGACATAAGAGAAAAAGATTTTTAAAAAGAAGACCAAAAGGCAGAAGGAGAATCATTTGGATTCAGACATTTGGACATTTGGATAGATTCTGAGATATTCAATTCAGAACTCTGACTCAGAGTTGGACTGGAGGAAGGGAACCCTTGGAGGAACTCGTGCAGGAAACCTCAGACTGCTTTCATTTAGACAGCCATCATTGATGAGCAAAAGGCAGACTTAGTGACCCCATTTTTCTGGAGGCATTAAGCCTCCATTGTCTTGAGATTCTCTACCCCTGTCTGGGGCTTAGAATATCTAACTGGTATCAGAGGAAACCAGAGCACTCTCTCTCTCTCTCTCTCTCTCTGTATGTCTGTCTCCCTCTCTGTCTCTCTCTTTCTCACATTCCTTGATATCTTCCCTCTATTGTAAATAAACTACCATAAATTCCATTTACTTTATTAATTCATTTTGGGATATGGAAATTAAATCCCTAGTAACCACCTAAATAATTTATTTCAGCCTCAACCACAATTAAAATTTAATACTACAGATTCAATTATTGAAGAATAAATTGTGACTGTTACCTCTAAAGAGTGAACTGAAAGATGGAAACATGATAGACATAATTTGTATGAATATGTCTTTCTCCTGGACAATGCCTTCTGGGATATGAGTCAGTGGGCTCAGACATTTGTAAATAAATTCTATTTATAATAATTTAAAAAATAACTATCTGTACTTAATTCTTATCATAAAAAATATTGAGGATCCTCGAAAGACCTTTTGTTTATGTAAGTATATGTTGATATTGGCTGTATTAGAAATTAAAAGTCAAAGTATAGAACTTTTTCTTGGAGCTGAGAAAGAGGAATGTAGAAGCCTCTGAGTTTGTTCAACCCCAATTCCAAACAACCAACCCTTGCCCCCCCCCACACACACACATATACACCAACACCTCAAAAAGAATTCTTGAGGGGTAAACCCAACAAAATACAGGGTGAAACAGGGTTCCAATATTGTAGACAATGTAGGAAGATAATAGGAAAGAATTAACACACTGTAAGAGGGGTGAGCAATCCAATGCATTCAACATCTAGGTTAATTGGGAGTGGGGAGAGCAGAATCCAGCTCAATTTAGCACACATGTTATCTGATCAAAATAGCTATAAGTCTCCCATAGCAAGCCAGTCAGACCATACCCTCAAAGTACACATTGAAGGGCTCAAAGACAATCAGGCTTTCCCCAGACCACAATACAAGCTCAGGACAGTTCTCACTGCATCACAGAAATGAAGTTGTAGTTGGACATAGAAGCAAGATCATGAAAAAGGCTGAAAAATGACAAAAGGAAAAGAATAAAACATGGCTTAGGAAATTATTTTAGTGAGAAAGAAAATCAAAATATAATTTAGAAGAGGACAACAATGCTAAAACAGAAACGTGTGAAGCCTTGATGAAAGATATGAAAGGCCATCAGGCTCAAAAGGAATTCCTGGAAGAGCTCAAAAAAGTTAAAAATCAAATAAGGTAGAAGAAAAAATGGGAAGAGAAATGAGGGAGAGTCAACAACTTGGTAAAAAATTAAAAGAATCCACTGAAGAAAACAATTTCTTAAATAAGTAGAATTGACCAAATGGAAAAAGAAGTATGAGAGCTAAAGGAAGAAAATAACTTCCAAGAAATTAGAATTGGGCAAATTGAAGCTATGAGATATCAAGAAACAATAAAAATAAATGAAAAGAAGTGAAAAAATAAAAGTCATAGTATTATTTTGAGAATCATTTTTTCCTTGATAATTCTTCTGGAATGTTATCAAGGACCCTTAAGAATTTCAAGATCACATTTTGAAAACAACTAATCTAATCTCTATATATGAATGCCTACTTCAATATTTGTAAGAAAGTAGCTCTCCAGCCTTTTCTTGAAAACTTAAAGTGAGAGGAAAGTACTGTAATACTAGAATGCCTATCCTTATTTTCCTAATGTTGTCATTGTTTGGAAGTTTTTCCTTACACCAAACTGAATTCTTCTTTGCAATCCATTACTACTAATTCTGCCACCAAGCAGAGTAAGAGTTGTCCTTTTTCTACTTGACTATACCATAAATACTTGTCATTTCTCTTGTCTAATCAATCATTCCTGCATGAAAATATTTTTATATGACTTGCCCAACTGTACAGTTATATTCAAGCTCCAAACTCTGTTCTATCTCTAGCAACACACCTAACGCTATTACTAATCAATCCTATTCAGTGTAATCAAAAGTTCATTATCTACATTATTTTGGATAAGTCACTTTAATCTCTATATACCTCAGTTTCATCATGTGTAAAATCATGGAATCTGATTGGACAGGAAGTTCTTAACTTTTTTGTATTATGGACCCCTTTTACAGTATGCTAAGTGAAATGTATAAAATATATTTTAAAGAGTTCACAGATTCCAGGTTAATAGTCTCTGAACCTGATCTCTATAGTTCCTTCCTTACACCTCTGAAGTGTACAATCATCTCCTAACTCCTTGGTATCATCATTCTATTCCCTCTCATGGAAAACTATCACATCTTTAAGGTCAAGTGCCTTGAACTAATCTTCCTCATTCTCCCTAGAGTAATAATTATAATAATAACAATAATATAATCAATAATAACAATGAACATATAAGTAGCATTTACTATGTGTCAGTTGTTGATGTTCATTCATGTCCAACTCTTGGTGACCCCATTTGGAATTTTCTTGACGGAGATACTGGAATGGTTTGCTATTTTTTTCTCCAGCTCATTTTATAAATAAATAAACTCAGGCAAACAGGGTTAAGTGACTTGCTTGGGTCACATAGTTAAGTGTCTGAAGCCAGATTTGAACTCAAGATGATGAACCTTTCTGACTCCAGACCCAACTATCCATTGCATCACCCAGCTTTCAGACTGTGAGTTGAATGTTTTTACTATTCTTGTCTTTTTTACTCCTCACATCAACTCTGGGAGGCAGATGCTCACCTTATAGATGAAAAAAATTAATCAAATGGAAGGTATTTACCTACTTGCAGGGCATGTGGCTAATAAATATCTGAGCCTGAATTTGAACACAGGTCTTCTGCATTCTTGGCCTGGTTGCCTGTCTACTGACATCTATCACTCAGCTTTGAAGGTACATCATTATTTTAATATCATTTTTGCTCTTTATTTGAATGAATATTCAGCCTCAAATTTTACAATCTTTCCAATCCTCCTTTAATTCACTTTTCCCATATGACTAAGGTAGCATAATGTAGTGGAAAGAACACAGGATTTGAAATCAGAGCACATGGGTCCAAAACCCACTTTGTCACTTACTAGCACACAGTTTTCCAAAATGTCATGTTGTATTGTAATTGTAATTGTAGCTGACCTTGGAATGCTATCAAGTCTCCTCAATGAAATGCCTAATAGTAAGAAAGATTCATTTAGTCATCCATATTCTATAAACAAAGGAGGTTAATATATATGTGTATATTATGACTATTTCCCATTGTTTCAGCTTCTCTCTCTCCATCTATCTTTTTATGCATCTATGTATATGCATCTATCTATCTATCTATAGAAAGTTGAACAAGTATAAAGTGAGGATAGGACAGTAACTGCAATATTGTGGAAAGATCAAATGTAATAGATTTTGCTACTAAAAGCAAAGAACAATTCAGGACAATTCTGAGGGACTTATGAAAAAGAATGTTATCCACCTCCAGAGAAAGAAGGGTTAGAATAGAAATGCAGATGAAAGTATGTGATTTATCATTTGTTTATTTGGGTATATGTTCTGGGGTTTTATAAGATTACTCTCTTACAAAAATGAATAATATGGAAATATGTTTTGGGTAATAATACGTGTATAACAAAGATTGAATTGCTTGTCAGCTCTGGGAGTAGGTAGGGAAAAGGGAGGGAGAAAATATGGATCATTTAATTTTGGAAAACTTTTGTGGAGATTCATTATTAAAATAATTAGAAAAAATGGAAATGAATAAATACCAAAAAATAAGATCAAATGAAATAAAATAAAGTATGCATAGGAATTCTGATCTGAATTCCTGGAGGGCAAATCCACTGTACAGATACATCTAAGTGTTTAAGTTTTGTCCAACACAGGACAGTACCTTTGAAGAATTAATTCAATTAATCATTAGGCATTTACTAAATGCCCATGATATGCCAGGAATTGCACTACATTTGGGGACAGAAATCCATGGGTGAGATAGCTCTGATTATATTCATTATCTCTGGAAGATGAAATAAATCATTAAGAAACATTTATTAAGGACCTATCATGTGCCAGACTCTGCAAAATGCTAGGGATACAAAAAGAGACCAAAGACAGCCCTTGCCCTCAAGGGGCTTACATTCTAATGGGGAAGACAAAGCAAATTATACACAGAATAATTTGGGAGTAAATAACAAGTAATTAAGACATCCCATCCCTGTTATAATACTGGTACTTGAAATAGACTAGAAAAGAGATCTCTTGTATTTGATTGGCACAAACCAGGGAGATCCTTTCATCACTGAGGCTCCACAGGAATCTAGAGTCCACCAGCTCAACTAATGAAGTGATGTTGGAATTTGTTCTTTATAGATTGTCTCATTTTAGTTTGTTATTGCCCATATACTGTTTAACTACGAATTTCACACAGAATTTTTTCAGATCATTAAAATGATCAAATGAAATAACAAGTAAAACATGCTGCAAATCAAAACACCTTACAAATGACACTGATATCTTCTTTTCTGGCTTACACTCCATCCCAGGTTAAAGCTGGGAACCACTGAAGATGAACTTAAGTCTAAATACTCAGTTTGTTGCCTTTCTAATACACAAGGCAGAAAACATTCAAACAAAAACCACATATATTTAATTGGGACAGAATTGCAAATCAAAACCAGCTAGTCAGTCAGTCAATATACAGAAGTTTCTACTACATGTCAGGCACTATGCTAAGTGCTAAGGACATAAAGACAAAAAGTTGTCCTTATTCTGAAGAAGCTCATATTATATAGAGGAGATCACATGCACACTATATATGAACAAACTATATGTAGGACAAATTAGAGATAATTAAAAGGGAGAAGGTACTAGCATTAAGGGATATTGAAGAAAGATTTCTGTAGAAGGTAAGATTTTTTTAATGTGTACAATTTCTTTTTATTTCTTTTTAGTTTTATTTAATTGATTAATTAAGGAAATTTTTTCCATGGTTACATGATTCATGTTATTTCTCTCTCCTCCTCCCATCCCCCTCCCATAGTCAGCAAGCAATTCCACTGGGTTTTAAATGTGTAAAAAAACACCTATTTCCATATTATTAATATTTGCAATAGGGTGATCATTATCCCCAATCATATCCTCGAACCACGTGATCAGTCATATGTTTTTCTTCTGTGTTTCTGCACCCATAGTTCTTCCTCTGAATGTGGATAGTGTTCTTCCTCATAAGTTCCTCAGAACTTTCTTGGGTCACTGCATTGCTGCTAGTAGTGAAGTTCATTACATTCGATTGTGCCACAGTGTATCAGTCTCTGTGTACAATGTTTTCCTGGTTCTGCTCCTTTTGCTCTGCATCACTTCCTGGAGGTTGTTCCAGTTCACATGGAATTCCTCCAGTTCATTATCCCTTTCAGCACAATAATATTCCATCACCAACAGATACCACAATTTGTTCATCTATTCCCCAATTGAAGGGCATAGAAATTAAGATTTTAACTGTGACTTGAAGGAAGACAGAGTAGCTGGAGGCAGAGATGAGGAGGGAGAAAACATATAATTTATTACTTTTTATGAGTGAGTAGAACTTACATTCTATTATGGAAACGAGGTTTAAGTTCCAATACAGTCAGCTTTGTTATGGCTGGGAAGAATTACTATAGGCATCATGTCTCTCCTCCCTTCTCTCTCTGTTCTCAGATGCCTGAAAGAGATTTTACTGAAAGCTTTGGTGCAGGTATCCTTGAGTATTGTTGCTTGAGGATTTTTCTAGCCACTATACAGACTCATTCTACCCACAGTTTCCCTAGAATCAGGCACATTCCTTCTTCCTTGGTTTGTGCTGTCTCAAGAATATGCAGAGATTCTTCTAATCTTTGATGTTCTCCATACAGTTTGAGATGCTTTTCATTTCAATCCCACACAACAGTTTCCTCTTTTTTCTTGAACTTCCTATTGTTCCCCAAGTCCTTTGAACTACAAGCCTGTGGTTTCATAACAAATGAAATCTTAGGAACTTTTCCCACTGAATGATAACTTTCGGAGTCAAGTATCTTGGAAAATGCATTCTCTATTTTCTACCTTAGTCATCCCTTGTGGTATTTTTTTTTTTTGCATTTCTTGCACACAAGTATTTCAGAACACTGGTATTTTATTTAACTTCATTTGTTTACAATTTGGTAGTCAAGTTGATAGGTACTATCTGATTTAAAAGAGGGAAGAAATAGGATATAAATATAATTTTAATAATGAGGAAACTGAAATTATTTTACTTGCTCCAAATCCCAGTGTGAGAACTGTGGTGAAGGAAATGAAAACTCATATTTGTAACCCCCTTTCTGGCCTCTACTCTGCCTCTTTTTAATCAGCTAATCTTGCCTTTGAATTTTCAACTTTATCTAAATGGTTCTACTCTATCCAAGATCTGCATGTGACTTCTGCTGACATTAGTAGGAATCAAAAATGTAAATCAAGGGCCTCAAACCCTTAAATGAGGTTTGTGGTGGGTCAAACTTCTTAACATAGATCTGTGGGATCCTTTCATCCTCTTAAAGCATGTTTAACTTCAGACACAAATTGTCTGCTTTTCAACAGTGCCAGTTTCAAAGTAGAGCATGTCTAAGCCAAGCATAAAATGATTTTCTCTTTTCAAAGAATAATTATACACTGCCATCTGAACATTGTCTAAGTTATTGAAAGCTTTAAAGGCCAAATATTATTTCCACTAATGGATAGTTTATAGAAGCTGCTTTGGCAGGTCCCTGGCCAAAATCTTACTGGAAGCTATCCTAAGCTATGTAAGGCTTGATTTTGGCTGAACCAAGGAAATAAAAAACTTGTTTAATTTGTATAATATGGATTTCAATCAATATAATTTTCACATAATTTATATTCAGAAAATGTCCACTTAGGAAAGCATCAATTTGGTAGCAAATTATTTAAACTCTAAGTTTTTTTTAAAATGGCATTCAATCTTACATTTAGATTTAATGTAGCTGTACTTATTACAGAGGTCTTCAATATAAGGTAAATCTTATCTAATAGTATTAATTTACTAAACTTAAAAAAAACAGTGTTGTTAATCTTTGTCACTGTAAGGTAATTCCATAGCATAGATTCTATAGATAATGTAAAATCAAGCTCCGATGTATTTATAAAATTTGCCCAATTTTCTTCAGCTTCTTTTGGGATGTCACGTTATTTTTTTCCTGAATTAAAAACCTATAAATGGTTGGTTTTGTACCTGCTATCTTCTCTAATAAAATGTAACTCCTAGAGGGCAATGAATGCTTAATTTCTATTTAAGTACTTGCTATTTGAGCTTTATATTTCTCCCTCTAATAACTGTATAATGGATAACAGATTCTTTTTTGCCACTGGGAAAATAAGCATTTGCATGTTACTCTGCCTCAACAATTTTCTACCCTTGGCATTCTGTTGTCTATGAAAGGTGGAACAAATGAAGCTATTCTAACTCTTCCTCCTTACCAGGGCTTTTCACTAAAATGTTAATAACATTTGTATTTTATACAGTTGAGTACTTTCTATCATTCAGTAGTTGAGCAGGGATCCCTGATCACAGTTGTAGTTCTGTAGTTTGGAAAAATCCCCCCAGTGCAATTATTGAGCACATCAGACATGCAAATTAGTTTAAGCTAACAAACCCAGGGTCCAAGGGATAGTAATCACTGGACCAGAGGATATTTCAATAAACACTCTTCTTTGTTTTATTAAGTAATCATGGGAATCTATGATTGTGTTGGCATTGAATAGATTTGGAGTTAGAGAAGCCTTGTGTTTGGTTCTCACATCTTATACTTGCTACCTGAGTGACACTAAGAAAGTCAATTTACCTTTACACACCTCAGTCTCCTCATTTGCACCATAGTAATGTTGATGTCACAAGGTGATTGTATGGACCAACTGTTATAATACATGTTATTTACTTTGAAGACCTTAAAGTCCTTCAAATCCGTATCCTAAAAAGTCTGAAAACTCCTCCCCTGAGATGTTGCCACTGATACAAGAGAAAGAAAAGCTATAAATATATGAGGAATAATACAGGATGCCACACATCCTTCTGGTTTCTCATGAAATTGAGAGAAACATTCAAGAAAAAGAATGAGACCAGGAGGAGGATGAAACACTTGGTAGAGAATTTGCATGGGTAGCTCTAGCCTTTGGTCTTTTTGTGTCTCAGTGATATTTCTATGAAAGGGACTACCTAAATGTCAAGTAGGTGCTTGAACTTAGCTTGATGGCAATATGAGGTAGGATAGTACAATAGCAGAAAGTCCATGGGTTTGAAGTCACATATTAATTGTTTGGTCTTGGTGAATTCATTTCATTTGCCTATATTTCCCTCCACACACACAAACACACATGTAAAGGATTTTGGATTAGATGGCCTCTAAAATCCCTTCAAATTCTAAACCTAGAACCCCATGATTCTGTGATGATGATTCCATAATGTAAAATGTTATAGCAGTGAATATATAGATGATCCGGTATGATATCTTTTGGTCAATGGAAATGTCTGATTACTCAAGAGTTCCTCAGTTGGCATTATACAGAGAAGGCTTATACATTTGGTTTTTAAAGACCATGTTTATATATCATTGTAAAGTCTTCATCAACCACCTACCTGCACTTGACATTGTGTTAAAGCTTAGTGTTAAGTGAGTCAACAGACATTATTTTTACTATCCAGAAAATTAGAGCATGTAACAAGTTATGTTTTCTTGGAAAAACTTAAAGATTCAGACAACCCAGCAACTATTGAATAGACACATTGATTAAATCATAGACTTTTAGAATTGGAAGACACTCTGGAGGAGGAAAAGGGAAAGGGAATAGGCATTTATTAAACACCTACTCTCTACCAGCCCATCTGGCTGTTTCACTAGGTTTTCTGATACTTTTCCAGGATGTGGCCATGCTAAAGCTTCTGGAGCCACAGAGGAGAATTGAGTGAAAAGTGGATATGAAAGGCAGATGAGCTGCCCTGAAAAGAGATTGGCAAGATCTCACCACAGAGGTATTACTCTTCCCTGAACAGCCCATACACTTCTAAACCAGGTTGAGGGCAGCTGATAAGCTTCGAATACATCAGTGAATTAGAGGGATGTCTACTGTGGAATGGGCATATGAAAACAATTTGTTCCAACAGCCTCGAAGGCAGCAGAAGCAGGGGCTCAAGAGTGATTAGATCTTGGACCTCCAAGATGCAAGGTCATCCATCACATCCCAGGCTAGCATCAATAACTCTTTGTCCTGCCATTGGACTTCAGTGCTTCTGAAAGAGAGGGTGAGAATGATGATTTCAGGCATTTCTGCCTCGCTTAAATCAAATTCATTCCTAAGTCAAGATATCACCTGAGATGTCACTGATTCTCTTGGAAAACAAAGGACCAACAACAACAATAACTCTATGTCAGGCACCCTGCTAAGTGTTTTACAAATACTATCACACAACAACCAAGTGAGGTAGGTGTTTGTATTATTACCATTAAGCATTACACTACTAAGTCTCTGAGGATGGAATTGAACTTAAATTTTCCCAATTCCAGGCCCAGAACTCTATCCCTTTCAAACATTCTCATATTACAAGGGAAAAAAATAAAATCTAATGCCATAGAAGAAGGATGACTAACTGAAATCATAAAGGTAGGTAGTGTCAGTCAAGTTCAAACCCATCATTTTACAGATAAGCCAACTGAGGTCTAGAGAGGTTAAATAACTTGCACAAAATCCCATGGATAATAAGCAGCAGGGCTAGTCTATACCTTGTCCTTCCATGACAAAGGCATGACAAACCTTCCTTAGCTCCACTTCTGTTTCTATTAATCATGTTCCTGCTGTACATAAGTAATAGCAATATTCATGTGGAGAAAAAGTGAATATTATGAGAATTGTGAGGGATAGAGAAAGAGTCCTTGGTGTTATATATTTACATTTGATTAGATTAGGAGGGAAGGCAAGTTAGTCACAAAAGACAGCTTCATAGTAATATCAGCATCAGTTACATTTCCTCTTAAGGCTTTTTAAGGCACTTCAGGGGTCCTAGAATTCAGAAAATGCAAAGATATTGTACCTTAGGGCTACTAAAAAATAATTCCCTACAATGGGTCCTTTTAGCCCATACATCCTTGAAATGATGCAAAGAATGACATTTCCAATGTGGAGGTGAATATTGCAACACATTTTTTAAAAATTCTGTAACAGAAAAGAAATCCCCATGTTAAAAATATTCTGTAATTCATAGGAGTCTTCCTTAATTTTTTCCCTTCAGTAATGCCTTTTTCCCTCCAATAACATAAAAACACATTTTGGCATTTATTTTCTAACATTTTGAGTTCTCTTTTCCTTCCCTTAGATGATAAGCAATTTGCTATTGGTTATATATATGCTATCATACACAACATATTTCCATATTCATTATGCTATAGAAGAAGATACATTTTTTAAAATGAAGAAAAGAAAATGAAAAATGGTAGCTTTGATCTGCATTGTGATTTCATAAGTTCTTTCTCTGGAGCTGAATAACATTTTTTATCATTTCAATTTGTCTTGGATAATTGTATTATTGAAAAGAGCCAAGTCATTTATACTTGTTCATCATATAGTATTTAATGTGTATAATCTTCTGTTTCTGCTCACTTTATTCTGCATCCATTCATATAAGTCTTTCCAGGTTTTTCTGAAATCCCCCTGATCATCATCTCTTATAGTACAATAGCATTATATTACAATCATACACTACAACTTGTTTAGCCATTCCCAACTGATGGGGATCCCCTCAATTTCTAATTTTTGCTACCCCAAAAACAGCTGTTTTAAAAAAAAATTTTGCAGGATCCTAACAGTCTCTAAGTGATATATGATCTATAACTAGAGGGAACCTTAGGAATCTTCTAACCCAAAGTCATTATTTTTTATAGATGAGGAAACTGAGGTCCAGAGATCTTAAGTAATTTACCTAAGGTCAGACATGCAGAACATATCATATAAAAGAATCAGATCAGTCTTCTGAATACAAATCTAGTATTTTTTCCATTATATCCTAGAGCCCTGTTGGCGAACCTATGGCAAGAAAGCCTGAGGGGACTGCTCCCTTCACCCTTTCCACTATGCCTGAGGACATTTCTCACATGACCCATCCCTCTGCCTAGCAGCCCAATGGGAGCACTTCCTCCCTCTCCTGTCTGGGGTAAGGTAGGGGACTCACATGTGGAGGGAGGATTGTGGGCACTTGGTCTCTAAAAGGTTCACCATCACTGTCCTAGAGGCTCTGATTTTGTGAAATTATAACTAATGTGAGAAGTGAAGCATTGCAGTATAAATTGGATAGAAAACTTATGCTATAGGCTAGAAGACTTTAGTTCAAGTCTCATCTCATATGTGCTATCTGTGAAACTCTGGAAAAATGACTCTGTATTCTATACAATTCTCAAAGACTATAAATTATAAAAAAAAAAATTCTGACCTTTACTAGCCGAGGAAATTTCTTTTTGTTTTGTTTTGTGTTTTGTTTTTAATTTTTTTTTATTTGGCCAATTTCAAACATTATTCCCTGGTTACAAAAATAATTTTCTATTCCTCCCTCCTCTTCTCCTCTTCCCCCACCCCTCCCATAGTGTGGAAAGGAATATTTAGAATTGAGAAAGGAATGATTCCCTGTTTGAGAGCAATCACAGCCACAACAACCATGATCCAAAAGTCATCTGATTTGGTATTAAGATCAAAACTTAATGTCTACTTCTGCACACCAACTAGAATCCATATTGAAGAAATGTCATTTATAAGCTTTCACACAGCAAAGACTTTCTCAATATGAAATTGTGTTACTAAACAATGAAAACATCACTTTAAAATGTTGCCAACCATTGAATCCGGCATCCTTGATTCCAGATCTGCTGTTGGAAGGAGAACCCATACATAATTGCCAAGAAACAATATCAGTAGTAGAAAAACCAAGAAATTATTTAAAAGACACTCCCCTGGAACAACCCGATATTGAAATGTATACTGATGGTTCGAGCATGATAGTTAACGGATAATGGTATACTGGACGGTCAGTAATAACACAAACAGAGACATTATGGTATGCGCCCTTACCAAAGCATGTGATAGCTCAAGGGGCAGAGCTAGTTGCTTTATTAAATGCTTTGCAAATCAGTAAAGATAAACAGGTCAGTATTTACACAAATTCCCAGTATGCATTTTCAGTAATTCATGCCACAGCGGAAATTTGGAAACATAGAGAATTTTTGACAAGTGCAGGCAAAGAGATTGCATATGCCAAAGTAATAATGCAACTTCTTGAGGCTGTACAACTTCCCAAGGAAGTGGCAATAATCCACTGTAGATCACACCTAGGGGCTAATGATCATGTGTCCTTAGGAAATCATAGAGCTAACATTACAGCAAAATTTGGAGCTAGAGAAGGATTGATCTTTACTTGTATTGAATTTCTCAATAGTTGAACAGGACAATCTGACTAATGCCTATAATGAACAGGAAATTCAATCATGGATAAAGGACTTAGGAGCAAAACAAATAAGAGGAATATGGTTTTCGCAACTAGGCAAGCCCATCCTGCCTAAAAATTTATTTTATCATGTGTGCCAGAAGTTTTTCTTGCCAAAAAGAACAATGCAGCATTTGTGGTCAAAATCCTATTAAAAGAAATGATACCTAGATTTGGGATTCCCTCAAAATTGGACTCAGACCATGGAAGTCACTTTACTCAGTCAATATTAAATGAAATTTATAAAAATCTAGGAATACAAGCAACATACCACACACCGTATCATCCCCAAATAAAGACATTAAAACACTGATAGGAAAATTTTGTGCAGAAACACACCAAAAATGGACAAACATTTTGCCATTAGTTCTGTTCCACTTTAGAACACGACCCAGTGGAGATTTGTACATCTCTCCATTCAAGATGCTATATGGACACACAATTTGGCAAGGAAGAACTTGTAAACCAGCTTACATTGCAATGATAGGTGGAGACTGTCAATTAAAAAAGTATATACAAGCTTTACAGACAAGAATAGGAGAGTTGCATGAAATGGGCTTGATACAACAAACAGTATCCCTGGATTACAATTTGCACAGCATCAAACCAGGAGACATAGTATACTTAAAAAATTTCAATAGAAAATTGGCTACAGACATAAAATGGACTGGACCACATGAAGTATTGCTTACTACCCCAACAGCTATAAAAGTTGCAGGGAAAGACTCATGGTTCCATTGTTCCCACATAAAACCAGAAAAAGTTCAACATCACTGTAACAGACATTGAAGATAATTAGACAACAGATAGGGCTGAGAAATGAAAACAAAAACTGATTATTAACATAAAAAGTACACCACAAAGAAATAATAATGACATAATATTCGAGACAACTTTCCAGCCCAGAGGAAAAGCAACCCAGGGGGAAAACAACCCAGAGGAAAAGCATCCCAGAGAAAACCAGCCCAGAGGAAAAGATTTTAAACCAGCCCAGAGGAAAAGCATCACGAAAAGCTACTAGAGAGAGGAAACAAAGAAAAAACACTGAAATGGACAGCTAAGACTTTGAACTTTATAAAATTGTTTACATAAGAGGACAGATAGAAAATTAGACTTATATGTAAGACTGAGTGTGTTGAAATAATAAAACAAAAGTAATTTCACATATTAGGGAAATACCATGCATCACTACATAACATGGAAGAAAGAAGAGATCCATCAGTCAACATGAGAAGTGGAAATCTGAAGAAACTTGATAAGTATTAATTCAAGACAACACTATTAGACACAAAACACAAAATCAAAAACTGACATATTGAGAGACCTTGTATATATAAACAAGTGTCTGAAATTATATTTATGCAAAATGTAAATATGTATATAGTTAATTCCATAAGGTCTTAGGCAAATAGAGAGATCAATAGATATTTCTGTTTGACTGATGTCAGGATGTGGAACAATGTATATTGTTGTATTATATGTAAATAATTTCTATAAATAATGTATTCATTTTAGTTAACTTAGCAAAAGTAGTATTAACACTAGAATTCAAATTTCTTATAATGGTTTTGTTTAAACATTTATTGTACTGAATTTATTGTAAAACCCCAAACTACCCTTACCCAAACTTTCCTGCTAAGAATTCCTTAGAGTTGATTTAGTAAATTGGTAAGTATAATATAAATAAGTGACCTTGGGAAGGTCACAACAAAAAAAGGGGACGATTGTAGAAAGGAAACTAGACTGACAGTTGGTGGGGGAAGGAGCAACTGAGAGTGGCAGTTGGGTCTTATGACTAGCACTTCCTTCCTGCTGGGCTTGTCTTCCTTCCTGGTGTTGGAGGAGGGAGGAGCTTGTTCAGGCGAGTCTGGTGTGGTATGCCTCTTCTTGTTTCAGCCCGAAGATTCAGACCCAATCACTTCTGAAGGTCAGAAATGTTCTTGTTTGCTTTCTGTTTACTGCTAAGATTCTGAATTAGACAAAGTGAGGACTGATATACAGTAGACAGGAGTGGGAGAAACTCTCTGCCAGCTGGTGGGGCCTGGCCTCAACTCCAAAAGCTGAAAAAACTCCAATTCCAACTGGTTATTAAACTTTATATTATTTAAATTTGCAGTCAGATAAGTGGACTATCTTTTCTGGGGCATAGAGGGAGCTACATCAGTTCAGTCATTCAAGACAAACAGTCCTTATCGGATACCTGCTATTTCCTCTCATCAGGGGGCATCTCTCTCTTTTGCCTCACAGAGCAATATTCCCTCTCTCCCCTCAACTCCTTTATACCCTGCTACAAATCTCACATTATCCCCTGGTTTTTCCAATCCCCCCCATTTCCTTTCCCAATAAATATAACAATAGCCAATGCATAATCCCACTCGGTATTACATGTGTCCTTGATCAGAACTTATTTCCATGTTGTTGGTGTTTGCATTAGGATGTTCACCCAGAGTCTACATCCCCAGCCATATCCCCATAACCCATGTATTCAAGCAGTTGTTTTTCTTCTGTGTTTCTATTCCCACAGTTTTTCCTCTGAATGTGGATAGTGCTCTTTCTCATAGATCCCTCCAAGTTGTTCTGTTCAGGATCACTGCATTGCCACTAATGGAGAAGGCAATTATAATCAATTGTACCACAGTGTTTCAGTCTCTGTGTACAATGTTTTTCTGGTTCTGCTCCTCTCACTCTTCATCAATTCCTGGAGGTTGTTCCAGTCCCAGTGGAATTCCTCCACTTTATTATTCCTTTGAGAACAATAGTATTCCATCACCAACAGATACCACACTTTGTTCAGCCATCCCCCAATTGAAGGTCATCCTCTCATTTTTCAACTTTTTGCCACCACAAAGAGAGCAGCTATGAATATTCTTGTACATGTATTTTTTCCCAATTATCTCTTTGGGGTATAAACCCAGCAGTGCTATGGCTGGGTCAAAGGGCAGACAGTCTTTTAGTGCCCTTTGGGCATAGTTCCAAATTGCCCTCCAGAATGGTTGGATCAATTCACAACTCCACCAGCAATGAATTAATGTCCCAACTTTGCCACATCTCCTCCAGAATTCATTACTTTCCTTTGCTGTCATGTTAGCCAATCTGCTAGGTGTGAGGTGGTACCTCAGAGTTGTTTTGATTAGCAGAGAAAGTTTCTTATACTGTTTGTCAATTATTACTAATACGAATTCTTTGATTTGAAACTAGCCTTTAAAATAATATCACAAAAGGTAGCTAGGTGGCTAGTAGATTGTAAGCCAGGACTAAATTCTGGAGGTCCTGGGTTCAAATATGACCTCTGACACTTCCTAACTCACTCCCATTGCCTAGTCCTTACCAATTTTCTGCCTTGAAAACACTTACTATTGATTTTAAGACAGAAAGTAAGAGTTAAAAATAAGACTATCACAAATAGACCACCATCAGAGCTACCAAAGTCCAGCCAGCAATCCCCACTGGGATTATCTTTGCAAGTTATATTTCTTTTGTCTTTGAAGAAATTTTGAAAAATAAACAATGCATTTGCTAATCATATATCTCCTTCATCAATATAGAGTAGAAATGTCATTTAGTTTAAATGCACTGATTAGTTGATTCATTATTGATTGAAAATAGACACCAAACATGATTCTTCATCATTTGATTTAGGCAGGATAAAATAAATACATGTCTATAGTCATATTTTATTCTATAGTTTGAACAAACTCTGAGCAAGCTGAGTCAGTCTTAACAGTTCATAACTTGCTTTTGAGAAAAGCACTAATTTTTCCAGACTTCGTATTCCTAGTGCCTAGCATGATATTTTGAATGTAGCTGACATTTAATAAAATTCAGTCTTTTACATCAGCTACTCAGAATTGCTGCAATTCTGTGATTTTGTTTATCTCACAAAATCATCATAAGGTAATTTTAACTACTGGGTTAAAACTTATCATTTCAATTGATCTGTGGAGAGGGAAAAAAGGCATTTTGAGAGAATAATAAGAAGGTGATAATCTCCCCTATCCTCTGTTGTGGTCACAGAATACCTGGAATATTCTGTTAAATTCTCTGAACCACAATTCAGAAAGGACATTGATAAGGTGAAGAGCATGGAGGAGGGCAACCATGATGGAGAAAGAACTTGAGTTCATGTTATATAAATATCTTTTGAAGGATCTAGAGATATTTAACCTAAGAGTAAAGAAGACTGAGAGGATATGTGAAATCTGGGTCCAAGTATGTAAAAAAAATGTGGAAAATAGTTTCAGTAAGAGGAAATAGACTTTCTGAATTCCTACACCTTCTCTGGCCCATAATACTACTTACCTAAGACTGCTTGTTGATTGATTGATGGGTTACACTTGTTCTGTCTGGCCCCAGAGGGCAGAAACAGAAACAATGAGTAGAAATTCCAAAGAGGCCAATTTAGTCTTGATTTCAGGAAAAATGTCCTAATTAAAATTTTCTAAATAGAAAATGAACTGCCTGGAGCAGTTGTGAACTCCTATCCCTAGGAGAACTTTCAGAGGAATAAATACTTACTCCTCAGGTATATCATAAGGGGTATTCCTTTATGGTGTGAGTTAGATTAGATGGCCACTGAGAGATCCCTTCAAATTCAGAAATTGTAGGGTTTTAAAAATCTATGTTAATTCATGGAGATATGTCTGTGGGGCAGAGATGATAGTATTTAAGGGAAGCAACCTGAAGAATTGAGATGTCATTGTGGCAGACCTGAATTTTGAAGTACTCAAGGAATATGGAAGAGAGAAAAAAACATTATAATCAGGGTGTCAAAGTCATTGAGAAGTTGGGAGAGTTGAAAGTTGGAGGTAATTATACAAAAACAATGAAGAATGAGATGTGCTACCATCATCAATCTGCATGGATTCATTAAGTTTTAAATCTTAGATATCAAATTGTCGCTCACACACACATCTTTATTACCTTCTTTCTTAGAATAGAAAATAAATATCAATTCCAAGGCAGAAGAGTGGTAAAAGTGAGGCAACTAGGGTTAAATGACTTGCCCAAGTACACAGCTAGGAAGTGTTTGAGGCCAGATTTCAACCTAGGATGTCCCATCTCCAGGCCTGGTGTTTTATTCACTGTGATACCTAGTTACCCCTATAGACCTCTCTTTTTTCAGAAGAGTGAGAAAGAGGTGAAAGTCACAAAGTTAGTTAGTAGATGAGTTGAGGCTAGAACTCAGAATTTTTGGTCCTTAGTCTAGCACTCAGTCTTCTGTTGTTGTTGTTCAGCCATTCAGTCATGTCCAACATTTTGTGACTCCATTGATCATACTGAGCATGAGATTTTCTTGGCAGAGTTACTGGAGTGGCTTGCCATTTCTGGTTCTAGTGGATTTAGGCTGTCAATGTGGAAATCTAGAAGTCCCCATTTTATTTAGTTGGGAGGTAGAAACCCCAGGTTTTGACCTTGTGACAGGAGAATTTTCCCCCTGAGGGAAGGTCCCACTTCACCAGATAATAGACAATCCACTTCCAGTGGAAGATAAACCCAATCTGAAGTCAAGTAACTCTTTGTCCCCAGAAGCCTTTCCCAGTATATCACACCCTTCTATGGAACTCAGGACCTTCAGTTTGAGAGAATGATGCACTACCTACTGCACCAAAGAGCCACTTGACTTCAGATTGAGTTTATCTCCACCTGAAGTGGATATCTATTGTCTGGTGAAGTAGGACCTTCCCTCAGGGGGGAAATTCTCCTGTGACAAGGTCAAAACCTGGGGTTTTTACTTCCCAACTAAATAAAATGGGTCTTCTAGATTTCCACATTGACAAGGCAAATAGAGGTTAGGTGACTTACTTAAAGTAAATATCTGAAAATGGATTTGAACTCAGGTCTTCTTGATACTAGACCCAGTACTCTCCATTAAGTCATGTAGCCCTGTCCATTAAGTCTTTATTCAACATTTTTGCCAAAAGTCAACCATGACTGCAGTTAGATCTTCATCCCTCAAAGGTACTCATTACTTATTTTCTATGGATTTGTTTTTACTTCTCCAAGTTGACTGGATATCCTTTGTGGGAAGGAATCATCTTGTTCTTATTTCCACACTACTGTGTAGCACGTAATTGTTCACTCAATAAGTGCTTAATTAAAAATAAATAAATGCCTCCTTGTTGACAACAACTTCGAAATCTTCCAGTTGCTAAATCTGAAAATATTTTTTTTGGTCAAATGACACTTCTTTATATTATAACATATGGCTCTAAAAGGGAGCTTAGTGGTATCCTTTTATTGAGAAAGTGATTTCTTAAAATTAAAAAAAATCTTTTGCACAATTTTCTCTATATAGAGCCTTTCTAGGCCTCTGGAATGACCATTTCTACTTGGAGAAACATCATAACAATTTAGAACTTTCCATTTACATCATGTGGTTCCACCACATACCACTTCCTCAACCAAACAATCCTCAAGGGAAAATACTGATTTAGCAAAAAACACTATGCTGAGAAACGGCTATGAAAGTAACAGTGTTCTTACAAAGGAATTTTATATCTCTTGGAGATACATTTGAATACACTCAACACACTTTAATTGCTAACAATTTCTGCAGTCAATGTATGTCAATGAACTTCAATAATGCAGTCAATTTGGCCACATGCTTAATTAATCCAAGAATCAATCATTAAGTTCCCTATGCCCAACAGATTTTGCTAGACACTGAGAGATTACTGGAAAACTCCATTTCTACCTTCCCAAGCCCTCCACCAATACATGACAATTACAGGATCTTAGATATTATGAGAAATATGTGAATTCCATCATATATATGTTTTTAAAGAATATGATGGGGCCATAATGGTGAGGTAGCGAGTTTTAGAAAGACTTACCCAGAGTCACATAGATAGTAGGTATCCATGTCCATATTTGATCTCAGGTCTTCCCCATCTCCCAATGCCTGGCACTCTATTCACTATGCCACCTGGATGCCTCTCGTGGGCATACACTAATAAAATTTAGACTCATTAATGAATTCAATCACAGTTTTTGACTATTCAAAAATACAAACATCAAACCTTAAAAAAAAAACACTAATATGATTCCTAAAGGTGTCTCATACCAGTGCTTATAAAAGATTCTCTCTCTGCTCTGCTGGAGGCTCTGTGTCTTCCTCTGAGGAGGCACTATGCTAAGTCTCTTTCAGTCACTGGATAATAACATTTCCAAGTGTTGGGGGACAAAAGAGTCTGTCCTAGAGTGGGGTGATGGTTGAGGTTGCTGGCAAATTTTTGTATGTCTGGCTAAAGGTATTGACTAGTTATAGTTAAGTTTTAATTCACAATCAGAACTAAACTTATGATAAAAGGAATATATCATCTGAAGCCAGGAAAATGTTGGTAAATATTTACCAACTGGCTCTTTGAAAAAAATATGAATGACACACATTTAAATTTAACCTGCATTATTATTTTCTCTTTTCACCTCAACAAGACAATGATTTATAGTGTTTGCTGCTTTCTGAGGTGTAAATGCTTATACTGAAAATTTAACAGTTGTTTCAAGATCTGGTAAATGCTGGCTCTAGTGCAACATTACATTGCAAATTTCCTCTCATGAGTAGTAAGTGTTTATCAGTTGTTTGAGAGATTTGGGGACCTACACACATTATTATTAGATATTTACCTAATTTGGGGGATACACACATTATTACCAAACTATAATAATCATGTTCTCACCTTATTACGTAACTACCGAGTCACAAAACGGATTTGCCCATACTAGATTAACATACGTGTTTCTTCTATATCTCATTTTACAGAAAAGGGCATGATAACAATAAGGAGTGAATTACTCAACACCTAAAAGGTAGAAAGGAGGAGAGCTGGAATCTGAATGGTAAGCATTTGACTCCAAATCCATTGGATCTTAGTGATATGCTTTGATCACTAATATTTGCTAAGCACCCATGAAAGCAAATGACTGTGTTGGGTGCCCCTTTAATTTGTGGGGATCATCATAAAATGAAGAAGAAATCAGCCTCTGTGCTCAAAAGAGTTTTGTAGTCTAAAGTACATGAATAACAAGAATACTAATGAAGCTAATATTAGGAAGAAGGCATTTCTAATTTGAAATTCTCTCATTAGGAAAACATAATATCTCCACAATTTGACATGAATGCTTTGGATGATATCTAGGAAAGGTGGCACTTCCAAATGCATATACAAACTCCCAAGTTCAAAATTGTATACAACTGCAGAAATATGGTTTATTTAAAGGGCTTGTTATCAGTGGATAATAATAATGTCACATTTACAGAATCTTTGAGTTGGAGGAACATGTACAGGTCATACATTTCATTCATGAAACACTGGAGAAAAGGTAAGGAAATCAAATCATTATAATAAAAATTACAATGAAAAAAATGAACAGGGGAGGTATAATTTTTTTTTTTTAAACCCTTACCTTCCATCTTGGAGTCAATACTGTGTATTGGCTCCAAGGCAGAAGAGTGGTAAGGGCTAGGCAATGGGGGTCAAGTGACTTGCCCAGGGTCACACAGCTAGGAAGTGGCTGAGGCCGCATTTGAACCTAGGACCTCCCGTCTCTAGGCCTGGTTCTCAATCCACTGAGCTACCCAGCTGCCCCCGGTATAATTTTTTTAAGTGGAATTAAAGATTTCTGTAGGGAGACCATCTCTGGTGAGGGGTGAGGGCAATAGGGAGGTCATCATGGTGGGGGGGGGGGACAGAATCTGAATTAGACTAAGAAGGAAGTACAAAATTTCAACAGGTAAAAATGATGAGGGAAGGAGTCATCATTTCAGCATAGGGAAGAAGAGAAACAAAGTCAGAAGGTGGCAACAAATACAAGTGAGGCATAGTGGAGAGAACATTGGTCTTGGAGTAAAGTTCTAGTTCCAATTCCATTCATTACTAACTGTGGGTAAACTATTTAAACTCTTTTTACCTTACTCTCCTCATTTGTAAAAAAAGGTATAGTAATATTTCATTATCTACCTCAGAGGTTTATTATGAAGAAAACATTTTGTATAAACAAGGAAAACAATTTAGGTACAAATGTGTCAGAAATATTTTTAAAACAAATTAACATTACTCTAAACTTAAGCATTTCTAACTTAGAGAAATGTCTAAATTGGCATAGTCCTTCATGACCTCAGATATTTTTCCACTCCAAGACAATTTGAGGCAATATTTATTGGAATCTGAAACTAGGAAAAGGTTACAATTGTTAAAATAGAGTATTTAGGGTCAACACTATAGAATTATAGTCACTTAACCTTTTACTAAACTATATGCACTAATAGATACCTTCCTTGGCTGCTTCCCTTAAGCACTGAAAGGGCTTTCTTCGAGTGATCAATAATTTAATTTTTCAGAAGGAAGGACAAATCATAACCACCAGTTGCTTCTGGGAATGAGGAAAGTAACAATCTTAAGTAGAGGCTATTATTCTTCTAAAATTGGTTTCCATTCTGAGATTTTGTTTTTGATCTTATAAATATTTTCTCAAAAGCCAATATGTAGAAAGAGTTTTAGACTGGAAAAAATGTTATAGTTTAGACATTTTAGTAGAGAAAAAGGAAATGTTAATACACTTTTACATTATTATTAATTTGGTGTATTATTATTATTATTATTATACTTGGAGGAGACTAGTATAAACTAAATCTGGGAGGGAGGAAGGGAGGGAGGAAGAAAAAGAAGGATGAAGGAAGGAAGAGAGGAAGGGAGGATGGAAGGGAGTAAGGGAGGGAGGAAGGGAGGTATTATGTTTTAGACAATGTATTAAGTGCTGGGTATACAAATATAAGTAAAGAGAAAATAATTCCTGCCCTCAAGGAGATTAACATTCTAACAAGGTGATTGAATATTCCTAGGGAAGGAGGTTCTCCCTGGGGCTAAGGGAAATTCCTACCTGAGAGAGCAACTAAAAGTAGCATAGATATCATCCAGTCCAGCTCCTTCATTTTAAATAATAGGAAACTGTGGCTCAGGGATAGTAAGTAACTTGCCTAAAATCCCCGAAGTCATTGATGTTAGAGACAGAATCAGATCTGTAAAAAATAAAATCACTCTGGCAGAGGTGTATAGGATGAATAAGAACAGAGGAAGATGGAACTTGAAGAGGAAAGCTAAGAGTCAATTGTTTTAGACCCAGAAGTTGTTAATGAGGGGTGGTTACTAGTCTCTCTCATTGATATAATTAATGCTTCTTGGATTGCTTTCTTGCTGACAAGAGCTTCTCTAATGCAGGTAGTAAGAACTAAACTTTGGCAGTAGTGCCAAGGCTTGGCACACCAAATCCAATAAATCACATTCATGCACGACTTTGAAAACAATTTTTTTTTCATTCAGTCTGCAGTCTGACTTCTGACCTTATCATTCAACTGCTCTTTCCAAAGTTACCCTTGATCTCTTATACTCCATTTCTATGGATTTTTCTTAATCCTCATTTTTCTTGATCTCTCTGCAACCTCTGACACTTTTTTTTTAAATCCTTACTTTCTGTTTTGGAGTCAATCCTGTGTATTGGCTCCAAGGCAGAAGAGTGGTAAGGGCTAGGCAATGGGGGTCAAGTGACTTGCCCAGGGTCAAACAGCCGGGAAGTGTCCGAGGCCAGATTAGAACCTAGGACCTCTGGTCTCTAGGCCTGGCTCCCAATCCACTGAGTCACTGAGTTGCTCCCCCATAGTGAGGGTGGGTTTTTTGAATCTCAAATTGGGCCAAAGAGTTGAAGGGAGATGAATTTTTCCCCTGAATATCAGGTGAGATGAGTAACAGAATCAGTGCACTCAAAAGATATCCTTTTAAATAAGCCATGCTTGTAACTTCATGTTTAGAAAAGTCTCTTCCTTCTCTTCTTTGTCCCCCCATAGTCCCCTCCCCCCTGCCACGTGGAGGCTAATTGTAGCCTAAGGAAAGAACACCCCTGTTTTTACCACCTGGGTTGTGATTCCTGAAGACATAGGAGCAGCTAACAGCAGCTTGGGTCCTGAGGCTGGGCCTGGAGGGATGAGCAATCTGAGTCAAACAGGTCTGGATTGCTGGAGTGCAGAAGCAAGCAGTGGGAGCCAGGTGGGCAGGGCTGGGGACAGGTAAGCGATCTTGGTCAAGAAAGTCAGGAGGAGCTCAAGAATCAGCTTTGCTGAAAAGCCTTGGCAGGAGGAACATGGCTTAAAAGAATTATCTAGGCTATCTTTAAAAAAAAAAAAATTTGAGAAGTTCATCCAATCTAGTGGTTGCCATTAACTGTAACAGTTAAATTAGTTTCTAGTAATAAAAAGTATTATATTTTATGAGGTTTATTAAAGATTATTAGAAATCAAGGATACAAAATAATAAAGCATGTGCCTAGGGCTGATTAGCCCATTCACAGCCTACTTACTACCTGTTGCAAAGTCCGAGTAGAGGAAGAGAGCTCTTGGGAGGCAGAGAGCCCACCAAATACTAAATTGTGATCTTACCCAGGTGGAGACTCATGTGAGATTATAGGGAATTCTGGGAAGTACCAAGGACTTCTGGGGATTGAAGCCTCCGGTTCAAATCTCCATTTTTACATTGTCCAGCTCTAACTTTTCTTCTGACCTTCAATCTTGCATTTCCAACTGCTTATTGGACATCACAAATTTAATATACTATAGATATCTTAAACTCAACATACAAAACCCTGAACTCATCTTTCCCCCTCAATTCTTTTCATTCTATTCTTTCTATTATTTTTGAGGGCACTGCTAGCTTCCCTGTTACCTGGGTTCACAAACTCATTGCTATCCTTAATCTCTCATTCTCTCATCTCAAGTTGAATCTTCTTTTAAAAAATAACTTACCTTCTGTCTTAGAATTGATTCTAAATATTGTTTGTAAGACAGAAGAGTAGTAAAGGTTAGATAATCAGGGCTAAGTGACTTGCTCAGAGTCACATAGGAAGTGTCTGAATTCAGATTTGAATCCAGATCCTTCTGTAAAAATTAAATTAGTCTTTAGTAATAAAAATATTATATTTTATGAGGTTTATTAAAGATTATTGGAAATAAAGGAATAAAGAAATACAAAATAAGAAAACTATGTGCCTAGGGCTGATTAGCCCATTCAGAGTGCCGGGGCTTAGCTTACTTACTACATCATTGCAATGGCAGAGAGTGCCTGTGAGGCAGAGAACCAGTTAAATACTCATTGTGATCTTGCCCAGGTGGAGACTCAGGTGAGATTATAGGGAATTCTGGGAAGTACCAAGGACTCCTGGGGATTGAAGTCTAGGGTTCAAATCTCCATTTTACACTTCTGACTCCAGATACAGAGTTCTATCCATCATGCTACCTAGCTACCCCTCTAATTCATTTCTAAGACATTGATAACATTGCTAAAATACTCTTCAGCCTTTCCTCTGACAATGCCACCATCTTAATGTGGGCTTTCATCACCTAAAATCTGGGTTATTGGAAAAAATACAAATTGAATGTTATTTTGTTTTTTGCTAGAAGTCTCTCCCCACTCAATACCACCCTCTACTAAGATGTCACAATGATTTTTCTAAAGTATAAGTCTGATCATGCCACCCTCCTACTCCATTAACTCCTATGACTCCCTATTACTTCTACTATCAAGTATAAAATCTTCTGTTTACCATTCTAATCCCTTTATAATATATCTCTTTTCTGCTTTTCAAGTCTTCTTATACTTTATTCCCCTCCTCCCTCCAGCTTCACTTATTCTTATTCAGGGACAGTGACCTACTTACTATTCTTTGAATAAGAGATTCCATTTCCCCATTCAGGAATTTTCATTGTTGGTCCTCCTCATCTCCTTTTGATTTCCTTTAAGTCCCAGTTAAAAGTGCACCTTCTACAAAAAAGCTTTTCTTGATCCTCCATAATATCAGTATTCTGCTGCTGTTGATTTTTTTCTTATTTATCCTATATAAAGCTTGTTTGCACATATTGTTTATGTGTTGTCTTTCCCATTAGACTGTGAACTCTTTGAAATCAGAGACAGCTTTTTTACTTTTCTTTTTATCTCCAGTATTTAGCATAGTGCCTAGCAAATGGTAGGTGCTTATGAAATACTTCCTGGCTGCTGAAATTGATTGCCTTGGCTGTATTTTAACTTAAAGAAATGCTTCCCATCAATCATCAAAAAATAGAAAATTAGTTCAATCAGATGAAGACTTTAGCTTTAATAAATAATTCACTCCCCACTATCAGAGGCTACATAAAGGAGAAGAGAGAAGATAGACAAGACTAATGCTTGTGATAGGGAAGATATGTATGCACACAAAAGTGAGAAAGGTAAAGAGAATAGTGGAGGCTGAAACTTAATGTCTAAGTGCCTGTGGGGAAATATAATCTAACAACAAGGCTGCCCTTCTTAGGATCCCACTAGGCCAATCTTAGCATAGCTGGTTGAAGCCAGGGTCAGTAGGAAGCACAGTAGACCTGGACCAAGACTAAGCCAACAAACACATTAGGGCAGGGAATGGAAAAGAACCTGGATATTCAGAAACAACAAATAGCTAAAGCTTTAGTGAGACAACAAATCAGATGAAGGTTCAACTTTTTGACATTATGTCTTTTCCCATTGATCTCTCAGCCTGAATCTCTGCTGCTGTAATGAAAAGAAAAGCAATGGAAAACTGTAGGCCCAGTCCCTTGGATTTTGGTTTTCCAGTGAAAAGCTGCTATAAATCCAGCCTGGCCTTTTGGTTTATAGTTGACTATATTCCATAGCCTTCTTCTCGAGGATATTGCCTCTCCCAAGTCCCAATGTTTAACTGCTGTCATAAAGGCTTGGTTTAGACTTATTTATGCTACCTCTTTTACTCATGTAGAATGACTACTTTCCTACTATTCTAAATCTACTTAAGTGGTTTGGAGTAACTTAGAGATAATACCATCGAGTAGCATTCTACTCAAGCTATTCCCTTACAGTATATTAGCACATGATTGACCACCTTTCAGTAGGCTATAATCTCTGGTTACCATTGAGTACTCAAAGTCAGAAGAGGACAAAGTTATTGTCCATAATGGTACCTGCTCTCTTTTATACTTGGTTGGAAAATAATGTTACCCTTTATACAATCTATCACTTCTAAAAGATGTCTAGTTGATGAAATATCAACATTTTAAAATAATAATTGCTACAAATGTCTTGGCTCAACCCCCACTCCTTGGGAAAATTCAACGTAACAGTTTATTTTTCCTTTGTATCCATTTATACTAATAACATGTAGGTCACTATGGCTTTAATATTTGTGAAAATAAAATGAGATAAAATATACACAAACCTATATTTGTAGAGATAGGTGCCACTTTTCCCCCTCTTTTTCCTCTTGATTCTAATTTTCTATATAGAGAAAGTTCATATGCATATCCATGGTCAGAGAGAATGAGAAAGAGAAAGAACTTCAATATTTCTCCAGGATTAAAGAAATTTTGATAAGACAAAATTTTCCTTTAGTTCACCAGTTCCATTGCTAGCAGTATTCACAGAATGCCTATCCACAGAAGATTCTTTAAATTTTTTTTTAATTTTCTATTATTTATTTCTCTACTATAGTGGAGATTTAGCATGATCCTAGAGCAGTTTTATTTATGGTATGAAGGTCCTCAAATTTGCTCCTCCTCGTCCCTCTTTAAATCTAGGAAGAGAGACAGACAGACAGAGACAGAGAAAAAGGCAAAAATTTCTCAGCTTTATTGCACTAATTAAAGTCATGTGCCAGTCCTTTTCCCTTAGCAAGATATAACACTAGAGAGAAGGGAGACAGACAGAGAAGTAAGCAGATGGGCAGATAGAGAGACATACAGACAGGGACTAGAAGGCAAGAAATTTGGCAGACAGGCAGGCATATAAATAGATATGCAAGCAGGCTAGCAGGCAGTTAGACAGACGGACAGACTGATAGGTAGGTAGACTAGAAGACAGATGTACAAACAGATAGGTAGATATATAAGCAAACAAGTAGCCAGTCAGACAGAATGAAACAAAGACACAAAAGCCCAGGTAAATTGTTATAAAATTTTCAGAGGGCCCAAAGCTGGAAAAGGCTGGCCAATATGTTGACAATCATGACCCAAGCATAGATTGATATCTTAGAGCCCGGACTGTTTCCATCTCTTGCAGATTCTATATGTTGAAGGCTGTTCTACTCATGTCTCTTTTACCCCCATAAATTGACTCCTTCCCAGAATCAGAACCCCACAATGGACTTCTCATCATAGAACAACAGCTGTGGGAGCCTCAGCAGGCTCTCTCCTTGTCAGTGTCAGCTTGTCTCCCTCCTACCACCTTTTCCTTTTCTGGTGCACTGATCATGCTCTATGCATTTCTGTCTTCAGCAAGGGAACTCTTTTCTCATTTGTAATGAAATAATTCTCTGAGACACTATATTTATTTATAATTATTTATTAGTAGAAGTAAGATAAGGAGAGGGGGGGGGACAGAGAGAGAGAGAGAGAGAGAGAGAGAGAGAGAGAGAGAGAGAGAGAGAGAGAGAGAGAGGAGAGAAATCACCAGGCAACCCTAACTAAAAATGTTTTTCATGATGTCCCAGCTGAGCTCCAAGTTGTACTACACTTCCCCAGATCCAGATCCCAGCTGTGGCTCAAGGCTCTCGCTGAGAGAAGAGCCAGAGAGATACAGAGAAAGGGGAGAAATATCATGTTCCATTGTGTCTAGGAAGAGAGAGCTGATACTTCCTCTCCATCATTTATATAGCCCATTTTCCTTTCTCCTCCTGGGACTCTCTGATTGGACAGTCTGTGTCCCAAGTCCTGACTTCTGGACATGCATTGTACAGGGACTTCCTCCTGCATTCCAGGGTGCCACATAGCTGCATTTTCACTTGAATTAACCTCTTCCAGGAAGCCAGACAGTCTCATGACTTCTAGAGTCCTGCCATAATATCTAACCCTGTGCTTCACCTTTTACTCTTGCCTCCAGTTTTCTATACAGAGGAAGTTTGTGTGTATATACATGACTCAGAGAATGAGAAAATGATGAACTTCTGAAGCGTTTCTCTGAGATAAAGGAATTCTAATAAGGACTGGTATTCCTCTTGACTATAGAGGGTTGGAGGCCACATCTCTATCCCCCCATATGAGGATGATGCCTCTTAGAATCTCTGACCAGATTTTCCTAGCCTGTTGTTATTGGTGTTGATTATGTTTTATTGGTTTCCTGGGTTAGATTATATGGACTTTGATGTTCTTTCTATCCTGGTGGTTGTGATCCTATAGTTTACCATAGGTGTGTATTAGCTATCATATAAAGTCTCTTAGATTGAGGCATACAATAGGATATGAACATGAAGGTCATAGATTCATAAAGGTAGGGTTGGAAAGTACCTTGAAGGTCATCTAGTTTAATTTCTTCACTTTATAGAGGAGGAAACTGAGGCCCAGAGTTTTAGTGATCTGCTCAAGATCACCTAAGGAAAATTAGTAGAAGCTACATTTGAGCTCATGTCTTGTGACTTCAGGGTGACTGTGATATTCACTGTACCAAACTTCTTCTCTTATTATTTTATCCTAATGATCCTAACATATATCAGGTAGTGGGGTGAAAAGTAAAGAGAGAGAAAGGGAGACAGAGAGAGGAAAAGGAGGAGAAAGAAAGAGAGAAAGAGAATGAAAAAAAGAATAGTGGCATAGCTAGCCAATTAATTCTTTTTTCTCCTGAATCTCTCTGATTAGAAGGCACCAATAAGACATTGCTTAGTAACACATTCCTAAGAACATTATGAGACAAATCATGTTGCATATATCATAGTGCTAACAAATGAATTCAGCTCAGAAACCTTAGTGTTTCCTTACATACTAAACTAGCAAATTGGAACTTCTTTTCTAGTGTCTTAAGGTCATCCATAATCAGTTGGGATCTAGCCTATAAATTCAATTATTTTGCCTTGTAATTGTTAACATGAACCATCTTCTCTATCCAGGCTAATTCCTTTACTGATCCCCAAACACATCTGGGCATTCTTGACTCTGTGTCTTTGATCATGACAGCTTGTTATGCAGGGGAAAGAGTGTTTGATCTAGAATCAGAGGAACTGAAGGGAAAGGAGATCTTATTGGCCCTTCTACTCAAAACTCACATAGATCTCAAGGGCTATGCCAGCTCTGGTCCAGCCTACCAATTTGAAAAAGCTTCAAGGACAATAGTGGTGATAGATCTGCTCTTCTCTAGGTTAACCATTCTCAATTACTTCAACCAATCCTCACATGGCACAGACTACAATCAAATAATCAGCAAATATTTTTAAAAAACCTTCTATGTGCTATGTATAAAGAATGCTAGTACAAACTGTAGAGTCCAGCTCATACATAAAATTCTTGCGTGAGTTTGAATCAACTGTGGAGGGAAGTTGGATGCTGGAAAGAAAGAATGAGACAGAAAAATCCGAGAAATAAGAAACTTAGAGACAAGACAGTGTGGTTAAATCAGGCCAGCATGTCAACTTCTCCTCAGATGGTCAGAGTGACTGAGCTGAACTGCTTTTATTAAGAAAAGTAGGAATGGGGGTTGTGGGATGTTAGTCAAACAGGTGTCAAGGCAGAAATATTAGCATCATATTGGCATTCAACAAGAAGATTCCAAAACAATGGTATAGTTAGTGCCCAGGCCAGAAGCTCCTTTGAAGGTCCCTCTTTCTTCTGCACACTGGTACCATCTCATTCAGATGCTGAGTGTAGGTCTTTGACATTACAAAGAAGCTTGTATTTGCTTGCCAGCCTTCCAGATTGAAGACAATGGAAGAGGTTTGAGTTCCACAAAATTTGAGGGAGCCCCCATTCAATTTAAGGACTCAGAAATCAATCATTTGAAATATTAGTGCTATATCCATAATTCTGGTCCATGAGCACTTTGCTCAAGAGAGTCAGCTTTTGAATCTATCTTTAATACTTTCATGATTCCTTAAAACTGAAACCCTGCACAAACAACAAAATAATCCCTAGCCTCAGAGAGCTTACCTTATAATAAAGGGAGTCCACAAGTTGGTAAATGAGTCAATAAATATTTTTAGATGTCCACTATCTGTGGGACATTATATTAATCCAAGAGGATGCAAAGAAAGGCAAAAAACAATCCCTGCCCTCATGGAGCTAACATTTTTTGAACCCTTACCTTCCATCTTAGAATCAAAACTGTGTTTTGGTTCCAAGACAGAAGCATGGTAAGGGCTAGGCAATGGAGGTTAAGCAACTTTCCCAGGGTCACAGCTAGGAAATGTCTGATATCAGACTTGAACTCAGGACCTCCCAAGAGCTCACATTCTAGTGGAGGAGATAACACATATAAAGAAGCTAAAAAGTAGGAGGGGATATGGAAGTGGGAGAAGGTACCTGGCTGGGAGCATTATGAAATCCTATAGCTGAGAAGACTATCCAGATCCCTTTCTTAAATAAAGGATCTAGGAAATCTTCATTGTCCATCATCTCTCCTTTTCAATCAGAGGGAGGGAGAAGACCAAGGGGCAAAGAGTATAAATACACACATAAAAAATATAGCATAAGTATAAAGCAAATAAATAGAAATGCATTATATACAAAGTAGTTACCAAAAAGATAGTTTGAGAGGCAGGACACTAATAGGGTACACATGGGATGAAGATCAGAAAAGGTTTTATGGAAAAGATAGTGCTTCAGCTACATCTTGGAGGAAAAGAAAGGACTCTAAGGTGGAAACATTACAGTGATGTAATGGATCAAAAAAAAAAGTGATGGCTGGATCAAAGAATGCAAAGGAGAATGATGTTCTAATAAGGATGGAAAAATAGATTGGCACCAGTTGGTGAAGGGTTTTAAAGTCACTGGAGTTAATTGTGTGATTGGTCATTTCTGTGTTTAAGGAAAATTACATTAACAGCACTATGGAAAATGGGCTAAAGGGTTGAGAGACTACAGGAATGCAGACCAAGTAGGACACCATCATAATTATCTTGGGAAGAAGTCATAAGAGTGGTAGCTTCTCTAAGAGGAGAGAAGGGACTGGCTTTGTCAGATGTTGAGGAGGGCAAGTATAGCTAACCCACTGCCAAATTCCATTACCTCAACATCTGATCAGTCCAGGTTAGATTGAATCTGGAATATTGTGTTAAATTTTTGATGCATTCTTATTTATCAGTGTCCACAGCCACCCCCCCCCCAATAAATCCAATATTCTAGATGCAGTCTGACCAGGGCAGAATCAAGAGGAACCTAATTCTTGGGAGCTATGTCCCTCAAAGCCACCCAAGATCATATATTTTTGGCTCCTATCCCCCAGTAGATCATAATGACTATTCAGTCAACTAAAAGCCTCCTATCTTTTCCAGGCAAAGCTTCTATTGAACTCCCCTTTGTAGGAATATGCAAAAGAATCTTAATTAGAAGCAAGGAAGGCTTCTCTCCTCTAGTCTTCTCTGGAAGTGGCTTCACAGAAGCCTCCTGCATTCCTCTAAGCTCCTTTGGCATCCTAGTTATGGCTCACAGGAGAACAAACCCAGGAGGAAGTTTCTCCTTTTATTAAATGCAGTCTCATTAGGTCTGGCGTCAGTATTTAGTGAACCTTGGAAATTTTTTGGCAAGATGCTAAAATTCCTTGATGGTATATGAATTTTCTCACCCCTGGATTTATTGGCATTATGAACCAGAATATACATGTATCAAATTATATTTAATATAGGAATTGAATTTTACTGGCAATTCTAGTGTTCTACATTCTGACTCTAGGTATGCACAGAATGTGGGCTGGGTAGGCAAGAATCTTGATGAGTATACCCAGGATCTTGACTAAGACAAGGAAGTAACCTAAGAACCATATTTGGACATAAACTTTCTAGTTTGCCTTCTTTTCCTTTTCCAAGGGATGGGCCAAGGAAGTAAAGGGAAACGATTATCAATATTTTGCTAAGAGCTATATTTCACCTTAGCCCAAGGAGTCATGCTGTGAGAAACCAAGGCTAAATTCCCCAAAAAATCCGGCTTCCTAGCCTTCCCTCTTTCTCACTTTAAAATTGTTACAAATGATTTTCCGGCCACCCCACCACCCCTGCCCCAATATATCATATAAGGGGAATGTTTCTTGTACAAGTGCAGGCAGATACCAAGTATTTTCCTCTGTAAAAGGAAGGGGTTGAACTAGGTGATTTTTCCTCTTTTCTTTTATTTTTAAACCCTTACTTTCTGTCTTAGACTCAATACTGTGTATTGATTCCAAGGCAGAAGAGAAGTAAGGGCTAGGAATTGGGGGCTAAATGACTTGCCCAGGATCACCCAGTTAAGAAGTGTCTGAGGCCAGATTAGGACCCAGGATCTCCCATGTCTAGGTCTGGCTCTCAATGTACTGAGTCACCCAGCTGCCCCCTGGACTAGATGATTTTTAAGCTCCTTTTCATCTCTAAATTCTATGATTGATGAATTCCACATTAGCCAGAAGCCAAGAGTTCCTTGGATACTGATCCAAGAAGACTCTAAGCTCTATTACTTTATTCCACCCAAGTGGGAATATCATTTGACCCAGACAATAAAATTTATCAAATATCTGTAAATTAATAGGACCATAGCATCACTGTTGGACAGAGACTTAAAGGCCATCTAGTCTGACTTTCTCATTTTTTACATGACAAAACTGAGATCCAAAGAGGTTGGATTTAAATCCAGGTCTTCCTGAATCCAGATTGAGTTATCTCCTAACTGTCTTTCACTTGGGACTGAAGCAAGAGACCCCAGATCTCAGGATATAAGGCCTGTGGAAGAAGCTAGGTTGAGCCAGACTAGGAAAAAATCTGAAAAAAAAAAGTGAGTTTGATTCACTGGGGGAAAAGGGAAATGTGTCACTGAGTAGCTCCTCATTCCACCTGATTATTTTTGTTAAAAAGGTGTTAAAGGCAACATTTTTTATTTGTTGGGAGATAAGTATTTCCAGCATCCTCTAAATTTTTGTGCTTTAGTGCAAAATGTCTTTTTCCTGCCTCAAGTTACATCTTTAATGTTTAGCCTGGAGAAGAAAAATTTAGAGGAAATACAATAGCTGTCTTCTAAGATTTCAAGGATCATTACATAGAAAAACTGTTTTGTTTGACCTCAGAGGAAGTACTAGATACTAGATACTGAGAGTAGAAATGAGGGAAATTCAGAGTTATGCTTGATATACACACAGGAGGGAAATTCCCAGTTATTACAGGGGTTGCAAAGAGAGGAAGACTGAGTCCCACAGCACTGAAAGTCCTCAAGCAGAGGTTGCTGGCCACTCCTCAGGCATGTTTTAGAAAGGATTCTTACCCAGGTCTGGGTTAGACTGGAACTGGGTCATTGAAGGTTCTCCAAACTTAAGGATTTGGGGATCTCTCTCTCTACCTTCCATAATACACTTCCCTCTCAAAATTGCTCACAGATTCTTCATTCATAGGAAAGTATAAAAGAATTTGGCTTTTGGAATCAGGACTCAAACCCCATTTGCTTCTATTGTGCTTCTAGAAAATTTGACATTATTACAATGGCCTAGGGTTAGGGGAGGTATCATTAACTTGAAAAACTAAAGGAAACCTTTCTTCCTCCTGGCAGAACAATGAAGGACTTGTTCTTGCTTGCCTGTGTAATCCATTAGCCTTTTACACTTTGCTTTTCAGACTATTTCTCAGGCTCCCATTGAACTTGCTAAACTTCCAGAATTGTCCTTGGGATATATTAATTGAATAAACAATTCATTCAGGGTGAGAACTAGACCTCTGATTTAGTTGGTATGGAGAATTCACAGAGGATCCAACCACTTTTACCATTGCAAGTTACCAACCTCTCTGCAATTTGTTGCCCAGGACACTAAGAAGTTAAGTGAGTTATCTGGGGTCTCGCAGTCAGCATATGCCAGAAGGAAGACTTGAGTCCACATCCTACTAGTTCCCAGAACAGCTTTTTATTTATTATTCTAAAATGTATTAACACATCTTCCCAACCCCTGTCTTCCTTGCATCTACCTCCTATCTGCCAGCACTTCAACTTCCCATCCTTTGATTTGACTTTCCCCAGATTGGTTAAAATTTTGCTTTGATGCAGCTCTGGGGAAGTCTTGCTATCTAGGCCAGACTTGGAGCTGAGGCAAGTTTTTTTCCATTTGGCCACAGTCAGTAATGGTCATTGAGAGAAATATGCCTTGACCCAAGCAGTAGTAGCAAAGACTTGGTAGTTATTTCTTTAACACATGGGATAATTATTTCCTAACTAGGGCTTTAAAAAAAAGCCTAAGGTTTCAGAAATAAGGTCAAACCTTAAAGCAGTGGAATCATGGGATGATGGTAGTGTTTGGGTGACAGTCAATAGGAGAAGAAAGTCTGAGAACATCATGGCACCCAAATCCCATCACAGATACAATTATTCTGTCTACTCTCCCCTTCTGAAAGGATCATCTTGGCAGGGGTGCCCTTACTAGGGAAAGGCACCTGTTTGTTTCTCACTTGGAAAAAAGAGGAAACCAGGACCCTACAGCCATAGCTTCTGGGAATGTTGGCATAGTCAATGCCAGTGGAAAGCAAAATGGGCTAGGAGAAGAGGAGGAGGGAGGGCTTGGGGTCTCTGTATTTCTAGTTCACATCTGTGCACACATACAATTGAATTCACCTAAATAACAGCTCATAAATCCTGCTTCAATCCATTTGTATCTCAGGGGCTCTTCAAACCATTAGGGACTATTTCAGCTGTTTGAAAATTAGCTTGGTAAAATGAAAGAGTCAAAACTCACATGCTAAGATTGCCTTTGTTTCAACTCAAGCGAAATTGCCTAAATTCACCCGTCAGCAGGCTATGTCGATTCCTATTAGCCACAACCAATGTTTCTCCCCTCCACCAGTGAGAAAGGTGTTCCAAGCCTTTGTTGGAGCTGGCTGAAGCCAGACAAAGGCCAGACAGCTTCAGCTAGCAGATTTGCAGGAAGATTATACCCTCAAAGGCAAATCCAGGCTAAAAAAACACATTTGTATAGCCTCTTCAGTTATATTAATACAATATTTCCTCCCCGCTGATTTTTAAGTATGTTATTTTAAGAAAAAAAATGACTGCAGACTTATTAGCTACTTTATGATGCAAAAATGCAGGGAGAAAGGAGAGTAAATAGAAAAGAAGGCTACTTATGTATATTCTGGTCATAGGCTGCAGCAAAGGTACTGAGATTTAATCTTAAGTCATATCCATCTCTGAGGCTACGACTGAAGTTGATTATAGTCATCTGCTGAGGCATATGCAATGTTTAAAATTATTCACAGGTTGTCAATGTTCTTTATGTAAATGACAGCTTCCAGTTGATTAATAATAAAGTATTCATGTTTCATGCTGTTATAGCATATCACTTTGGAATAAAAAATCAAACTCACCAATATGCTATTAAATCTGGACTTGTTAAATACTCTATAAGTAATCATAACTTGATATATAATTATGTTCCATTTCTTATTAAAATACATTTTTCATGTAGTTAGAATAAATCAAAGAAAAAATACAATATTAAACTGCTTTTTCTTGGTGTTCTGAAAATATAATGTCCTGCTAATGAAGAGGAGTTTCAACAATTTGCTCTTCATTCTTTTGGATTAATAATCAATCAGTTAGTCAATCAGTAAATAAGGTGTTCTGTTCTAGGATGTAAATAAGAAGTCTAATCTATGTTTTCCTTGACATTCAGGAGCCTTTAATATTGATGGAGAGATAAGACGTGTTCTCATAAAATAGATTCATTCAGCAAGCTTTTTTTGTAAGGTTTTACATGTGCTTAAAAATATTGCTTTTACATCCAAATGACTTCTTACCCTGATAGAACCTTCCTTGTAAAAAGTACAGCTGAGCAAAACAAATCAACACATTGAGTAAGTCTGACAACATATGTTTCATTTTGCAACTGCAGTCTATCACTTCTTTGATGAGTTGGGAAGTTTGCTTTATCACCAGGTCTATGAGGTCATAATTAGTTCTTGTATTGATCAAAGCTCTGAAGTCTTCCAGGGTCATTTTCCTTTATGTTATTGTGGTCATTGTAGAAAGTTTAACTAGCATTTATTAAGAATTTCTAGCTTATAAGATACTTTGATAGGGATGAGTGACATGAAAATAAGTATATCAGTCCCTGTTTCAAGATGCTTATGGTCTAATGAGGTAGAGAAAGACAGGCACACAGGTAGCAATGATATGAAGGAGAATCAGGTACAAGATAAGAAGAGATTCAGGTAAAATAACATGAGAAATTTGAGCAGAGATGGTAATAAGGATCATTAACAAATAAGGCACTGGATAGTAAATGTTAATTGAGTGACACAGCTATTTCATTCAGAGGAAGATGTTACTGGAGTGAGCATCCAGCAGTGATCAGAGAAGCTTTCCTAAAGGTGGTAGGCATTTCTATGTATCTTAAAGGAGAAGGAAGAATTATGGAGGTTTTTTCTTGAAAATTTCATAAAGGGCAAACAAATATATATATAGCCTTCTGAATGTTATATACTTAGTACCAAAGTATTTTCTACTTGAAAATTCCTTGTTTTCATTCTTTTATCTTTCATGAAATCATAGAACATCACAGATTAGAGTTGGACGGGATCCCAGAGGCCATGTTAAATGAGGAAATTGACTGTAGAAAGAGTAACTTGCAGATATTTTTACTTAGATTCTCTAATACCACATCATACAATCATAGTTTTAGAAATAATATTATCCTTGGATGATAGCAGCCAACTAATTTATTTCCCAGAGAAGGAAATTGAGACTTTGAAAAGTTTAGCAATTTATCTAGTTATGCAACTAGTAAGTGTCTATGGCAGAATTTGAATTCATGTTTCCCTCCTGTCATTCAGCTTCCTGTCTACTGTGATATCCAATGCCCTTCACACTACAACATTCTGTTACATCATTTTGCCTCGTTTTTTCATATATAACTTTTTAGCTTTTTAACTTGAAAAAAATGACTTTCCCTTCTAGCCTATTACTCCTCTATTCTCCAACCAGACTGGAGGGCTGACATGGTAGACATGGGTTCAAATTAACCTCTTACACAAACTGTAGGATTATGGACAAATCACTTAACTCTATGACTCTTCAGTAACTCCAAGGTATAGTTAGGCTGCAATTCACATCACGAGAGGAAATCCCTACATGGTCAAAACCACAGGTTCCAAACTAAATTTCTTTCTTTCCATATGGGGATGGGGAATTTCAAAGGCTTTCATACTACAATGAATTTTTATTCTCATTGATGTCAGTACTCTCTTAAAAAGTGCAGATCATAACCTATCCATTCTTTCTTAACCTGTCTGATTCTTGTTAATACCATCAAATAATCTATGGAAGATCAATCCTCTGCATAGGAACTATGGAGATATTTTTTTTCTTTCCTTTTCTTTGATCATACAATGCTCTTTTCCCCCCTGGTTCTTAACCTTCATTTTCATTTCTTAGAGGGTCCAACTCTTCTTGATTATGCACTTCTTGAATGACATCTTTTATATAAAATGTTAAGCTTAAGATCATTCATAATATATTATAGGCTCCATTCATTTAACATTAAATTCATTGGACCTTAGATTATTTGCAATGTTAACTCTTCAGAGGTTGTAATCCTTCATAATTTGCAGCCATCTATTACCATTAAAAAGTATAGACTTTATTAAAAACTAGGCCAAGGAATAACTTTGGATTATTGAAAGAACTTTTCTCCAAAGCAACATAGTCTAGTTTTTCCTCCTATTCAATTTTGAACCCATTTTCATCCATTAAACCAGTCAAACACTAAACATGTATTAATTGCCCTCTACATGCTATGCATTCCATGAGATACTGGGGTTACAAATATGAAAAGTGAAACAATCCCTGCCTTGGAGGAGCTTCCATTCTAATGGAATAGACCAAAAATACATATATAAATAGAATAAATGTAAACAAAATAAATGCAAATAATGCAAAATAATAAAATACAAGGTAGTTTGAGAATGAAGGCACTAGCAATTGGAGAGAATCAGGAAAGAATTCAAGTTGAAGGTGGTGTTCAAGCTGAGTCAAGAAGGAAGAGAGATATTTTTCCAGGTGTGAATGAGGAGGGAATACATTTCAGGGATGTGGGATGACCAGTGAGAAGCAAAAAGAAGGGAGATAGAGAGGCATATGTGAGGAAGTGAGAGAAAATGAATTTGTCTAGAACACCAAATTCATCTGGAAGATGACTAATGCACAATGAGGCCAGAAAAATAGATTGAGGCCAAAGGTGAAAGTCTTTAAATGCTAAATAGAGTTTATATTTGCTCCTAGAAGCAATAAGGAGTCATTGGAGTTGATTGAGTTGGGGAATAACATGGCCAGATTTGCATTTCTGGGAAATCACTTTGGCAGCAGTGCAGGGGATAGATTGAAAGAATGGTGAAAGAGTGGAGATCAGTCATTTCAATATTCAGGATCAATCTGAAGTGTTTTTCTAATAGCTATGTTTTGATGGATTAACTCATTTGGCCTGTCTGTCCAACTTTATGCCTTTATCTGGAAAATGAATATTTTCATTCATATTTATTTAGTGTTATTGTGATGACCAAATGAATTGAAATATAAAGCACTGTGTGATCCTTAAAGTGCTATCATCATCATCAAATGTTGAGTGGAGTATTAGACTCCATCAACAAGCATTTACTTAGACCATATTATGTGCCAGGCACCATGTTAAATATTAGGGATATGAAGAAAGTCAAAAACCACAGTCCCTGCCTTCAAGGAATACACATTTAAATGCAGGAGAAAAACAAACATGCAGATGACTGAATACACATAAGATACATATAGGGAAAAGGTGAGACAATCCCAGAAAGAAGGCACTAGCAATTAGGGGAGGGGAAAGGAAAAAGCCTGGGAAAGACCCCTTGCAGAAGATAGCTGAATCTTGAAAGAAGCCAGAAGACTAGAGGTGAAGAGGGAGAGCTTCCAGCCATGGGGTTGATCAATGGAAAAGTCTGAATGACATTTGCAAGGAATAGTTAGAAAGCTCATGACACAGGATTGCAGCATAGGTGGAGGAGAGAAAAATAAGACTATGAAGGTAAGAAGGAGTCAGGGTGTGAAAGACTTTTAAAGTTAAACAGATTATATATTTGAGCCTGAAGGTGATAGGAAGCCATTGGAGGTGAATGAAAAGAGGGGTTACATGGATAGATCTGTGCTTTAGAAAGATCACTTTGGTAGCTGAGTTAATTATATATTGGAATGGAGAGAGTTTTGAGACAGAAAGATTAGCCGGCAGGCTATAGTATAATATAGGCATTAGGTCATGACGACCTGGCCCAGGGTAGGTTTTTATTTATTTTATTTTATTTAATTGATTAATTAAGAGAATTTTTCCATGGTTACATGATTTTTGTTCTTTTCCTCCCCTCCTCCCACTCCCCTCCTGTAGCAGATGCACAATTCATTGGGTTTTACATGTGTCATTGATCAAGACCTATTTCCATATTATTGCTATTTGCATTAGGGTGAACATTTAGAGTCTATATCCTTAACCATATCCCCATCGAACCATGTGATCAAGCAGTTGTTTTTCTTCTGCATTTATGCTCCCACAGTTCTTTCTCTGGATGTGGATAATGTTCTTTCTCATAAGTACCTCAGAATTGTTCTGGATCATTGCATTGCTGCTAGTAGAGAAGTCCATTACATTTGATTGTGCCACAGTGTATTGGTCTCTGTGTACAATGTTCTCCTGGTTCTACTCCTCTCACTCTGCATCACTTCCTGGAGGTTGTTCCAGTTCCCATGGAACTCCTCCACTTTATTATTCCTATGAGCACAATAGTATTCCATCACCAACATATACCACAGTTTGTTCAGCCATTCCCCAATTGAAGGGCATCCCTTCATTTTCCAATTTTTGCCACCACAAAGAGCGCAGCTATGAATATTCTTGTACATGTCTTTTTCCTTATTATCTCTTTGGGGTACAAACCCAGCAGTGCTATAGCTGGATCGAAGGACAGATATTCTTTTAAAGCCCTTTGGGCATAGTTCCAAATTGCCCTGCAAAACCATAGGTTTTGTGAGTGGAGGGCAGGGGACATGTGGAATAAATGTTGTGAAGGTAAAAACGATAAGTCTAGGCAATAGATTAGATATGTGAGATAACTGTAAGTGAGAAGTCAAGAGTGAAGCTGAGGTTGTGAGCTTGGGGGACTGGAGATAGTGGAACCCTCAACAGTGACAGAAAAGTTGGAAAGAGGAGAGAGTTGAGGAGGAATTATAATGAGTTTTGCTTTAGACATGTTAAATTTGAGATGTCTAAAGAAAATCCAGTTTAAGAGGTCAACAATTGGTGATGTGAGTCTGGTGGTCCAGGTTAATCTTTTCTGAGCAATCATAGATATCATGATGGAGATCTTATATTGGCAGTGATAAAAACTCTTATAATCAAAGCTCCCATTTCTTAAGGTATCAGAGGCATTTTTTCCCCCACTGAAAAGTAGGGAGAGAGAGTTTGCATTTTTCTTAGCAGACTTTAGGAAAAATGCTCTGAGCTTCTTATTTAAATGAAACTTTTGCAAAAATAGAAATAGCAACAGACTCATAATGCAGTTCCTTCATTGGGTCACTTGATTATTCAGCAACTTCTTACAATTTTTTTTTTAATATCCCTGAAGCACATCTACTGTAGAAGTGTTAATGATGCACTGAGGATATTTATAAATTTGTTTCTAAATCCTAGAAATTGAATTATTCAAACAAGCAAACAAACAAACATAAAAGGAAGCTTAGTGAATTGAATAGAAATTCAAATTAGGGATCAGGATGAATAGAGGTGCAAGTCTAGTGTCTGACATCTACTGGCTTTATGATCCTGAGCAAGTCACTGGACTTCTGGTCTTTTCAATCAACTAAAATACAAACTTGTGGAAGACTTCTTAATTTGCACAGGTAGAGGAAATTTCCTTTCCAGGCATTGCCCATATAGATTTGATCACAAGTATGTGTATGTATTTATGTGTACATATATACATAGATATGTATATACTTATGTACATAAATAGATTTATAGTCACATACATATCTATATGTGAGTATACACACAGAGACACCTGTGATTTAATCTCTATTGGCAACTCCTAGTAAGGAAATTCTCTGTCATATATAAACATATCTAGAGTTATTGTGTATGTTATGGATTTTGTTTCAAATATAGGCAGTGGCACTAAAATCTCAAGTTGCAACAATAAGAGATCCTTTAGATTTAATAAAAATTGAAAAATTAATAAACTATATAAAAGCTAGTATTTCTATAAGGTTTACAATACACTTTAGAAATATTTAACTTAATTCTCACAACAACCCTCACAACAACAAAAACAGGTACTGTTTTTAATCCTCATTTTACAAATGAGGACATTGAGACAAGCAGAGATTAAGGGATTTGCCCAAAGTCACCTAGTGTGAGAATTAAAATTAATATATGATAACTTGAGTATTATAAGATTTATTAAAATAAAAAAAAAAACTAGAGTTAAAAGGGAGCTAACTAATAAGCCAAAGTCTAGATCAAGAAGAGAGAGAGAGGGAGGAGTTTTCAGAAATTTATATAAATGTGACCACGCAATATGGTAGAGAGAGGAAAGGAATTCTGGGAAATACTGAAGGACTTCTGAGGGATAAAGTCCAAGGGTTCAAAATTCTAATTAATACAATAGCTAGTAGGTGTCTCAGACCAAATTTAGTCAGGTTCTTTTGACTAAAGGCCAAATTCATAACCTTTTAGATATTTGCAAAATATATGGATATCTTCTTATTCTACTTTTATCAATATATTTTTTATAGAAAGGTTAAAACTATGTCTATTAGAGTGCAAATTGAGAATTTTTTTTAGAAATGCCAATGCAGGAATTTGTTTTGTGTGTTGACACACATTTGTAACAGGGTTTTTGTGTGTCCTCTTTTATCAATGGAAGTAAGAAATGGGAAGGGGAGAAGGAAGATCTTCATTTGAAAGATAATTAAAATATTTTAAAACTATATAAAGCAAGGGATGTCTATTATTTTATTAATATTACTATTATCTATAATGATATAGACAAAATCTAAGTGTAGTGTGAAGTCAGAGTGTTATGCCCCAGCAGTATGGCAGACTTTACAAGTCATGCTTCCCCCATCCTGGAAACTTGATTCCCTTCAGACCCTCATAGCCCAGAGCATTGGGAACTTCTATTCTTTCCAGTGTTCTCTGCCATCATCCTACGAGTGCTACAAGACACATTATTTGAAGACCCACAAAACAAAATTCTTGCCACCAAAATTCTTGCCATGGTATCAGAAAGATATATGATTTTATCAGTGGAAATGACATAATGAAAAGAAAACACCATCTGCTTTGGTGATGCTTTGTCCTTCCTTCCATCCCTCCTTCCTCCATTCCCTATTTCTTTCCTTCCTCCCTTCCCTATTTTCTTTCTTCCTTCCTTCCTTCCTTCCTTCCTTCCTTCCTTCCTTCCTTCCTTCCTTCCTTCCTTCCTTCCTTCCTTCCTTCCTTCCTTCCTTCCTTCTTCCTCCTTCCTTCCTTCCCTCCCTCCTTCATTTTTTCCATCTGATTTCAATTCAACAAATATTTGTCTAGCACCACTACTGCCATACATAGGACTACAGATTTGAATGTATGAAGGAACTTAGAAACCATCAAGTTCAATCCTTCCATTTCACCATTGAGAAAGCTAGGACTAGATAAAGAAAAGAAACTAGATAGGTAGTAGTTAGACAACTTGCCCAAGGTTACACAGTTTGTATCTGATTAAATCAGGATCTAATCTAGGTTTCTCCTGACTAAGATTCTAGTGTTCTTTTTGACTATATGTATTGTTTTTACCTAACCTATTCTTTCAGTCTCCAATCAAGACTTATCATATGTCCCAAGGCATGGTTTTTAACATATGATAATGGGAAAATTTGTTACATCTCTCAAGTAAAATATTTGCATTTTATGAAGACTTTCTAGGGATGATTCTTTACCCCCCAAAGAATAACTCTAATGGAATTATGTCCAACAAATGGGGGAAAGTTTTAGGTCATGTAAATACTTTAAACCTCTCATGTCTATCTTGCTTCCATACATTTCCCTCCCTACCTCCATCCCTCCCCATCATCTTCTTGCTCTGTGTGCAATAATCAAATAAATACTATCATTGCCATTAGAAGGACATGACAATCTACTTGTCCTATTGCTCTTCACATAAACCATTTGGCTGTCTAGACTAAAGCTCCCTTTCCTGGCTATCACTCTCCTTAATATTTTTCTTATTTCCTTATTAGAAGATAAATTCTCTGAAGGAAGAGACTATTTCACTTTTATATTTCTTCCCTCAGTATCTAGTATCATTGATCACATGGTATAAATATAGACAGGTCAAAAATAATAGAATTTGTGGAACAGATACTTGGAATGGTCAACACCTCAAACCCAAATTGGACAGATGAGAAAATGGAGACTCAGAGAATCTGCCTACATGGAGGACCAGCCCTTGTCATTTTCCAATAACTTTCAATCCCTTAAATTATGATCTTTTACCACATCTTTTCTTCTACTGTTCTCATATATCCTGAACCCTTCCATTTGTATTGCCAGATATATTGTCTAATATTAGAAGCCAATGGTGCAGAGGGAAGAATTATTATTGATTAATATCACTCAACTTGTACTTTCTTGGGCAAGCTATTTAAACTTCTCTGTGCCTTAGTTTCTTTACCTGTAAACTGATCCAGTCATCCCACAAGAAAAACAAGACACATCAATTGACAAGGAAATATGTTTTATAATAAATGTTTTATTTTTTTCTATTTGTGCAAATGAGTCTTAAATACAAATAATTATACCAGATGAAATTTTATTTTGAAATAAAAAAAATTCAGCTTACTATTTTCTTTGCCTTATGGATAAACAAAAACAAAATCACTGTCCTTCAAGGTAGTCTTAAATTCTGTTCCTTCTTAAAGGGATGCCTGAGTTAAAAATTAAGAATAACTATCCACAGAAGTCCTCTACTAGTTATGTGATAGTAATGTGATGATGGATTTGAGTTCTAATTATAGTTTCTTGGGATATGTGTATTTATATGTGGGTATGTCTGTTTTTTATTATATTGTTTGGAGATGATGAATTTTAAAAAATAAAATATTTAGGCAATGAAATAAAATACTTTGTGAAAGTATAAAAACATTATTTTGGTTATTTAAAACTCAAACTCACAGTTTTCTCTACATTTCTAAGTCTTCTAGCTGATTTTGCAAGAATACTTCTCATGTGTTCAGAGGTGTTTTTAACAGTGCTCTTTAGTTGACAAATACTGTTAATGGCCATGTGGTATGGACCAACATTTGTTGTGTTTTATCTCCAAGAGAAAACAAACTTTTTCTATGTTTTGTGAATCTGTGATTTTGTTTGTGATGGGTGCTTCTTCTTCCAAAATAGAGAGCAACAAAGTCATTACTCTATTGCTAAGTGAATGATGTGCTTCTCTGTATTTGGGGACTAGGATTTATGGAGTTATCTAGCCTGGTCCATCATTGGGCTTATAGGGGAACATCAGAAAGCATGATATTCATGGAGTAGAGACGAAGCAGAACATCTGGCAGGAAATAAAGAAATGGTTTTCTGAGTACTTTATATTTGCTATTTTGTTCAATCCTTGCAATAAACCTGGAGATAGATGTTATCATTATTGCTATTTTACAAATGAAGAAAGTGAGTCTTAGTGACTTGCTCAGGGTCACATAGCTAATAAGAATTAGAGTTGATTTCCTTCTGATTATATTTCCAGAGTTCTTTCTGTTTCAGTATAATTCACAATGTCATCTTCACACTACCTAAAATAGCCATACCCTTTAACCTAGAGATTTCTCTACTAGGCATATCACCAAAGGAAATCATTGACAGGAAGCTCCATACATAACGAAAGAGTTTTGGTAGCACTTTCTGTGGTAGAAAAACAAAGAAATAAAATAGTCATTGACTGTTAAATGCCTAAACAAACTGTGGTACATAAACTAAAACAAAGTAAAGTAAACCAAGTCAGGAAAAGAATAAACAAAATGACTATCACAATGTAAATAAAAGAACTATAGCCACAAAACAATTGCAAAGGCTGTTGCAATAAGATATGAAAAGATACTTCCTTTTACTCCTTTGAAAGTATTGGGGTGGGGAATGTCACAAGCATGAAAATTTTTACATAATGTCAGATCTTTCTAAAAAGGTATTTATAATAAATATAATATTATATAATATAAATGATAAACAAATAAGGTATTTATAAAGTTTACAGATCTGTCCCCTGCCTTATTCCTCCTTTTAAAAAAATATTCTTTGTTACAAGGTATGTGTCTCTAGGAGAAAGAGAACAATACAAATAGAAATACAGGTAAGGCAAAAGCAAAAGATATAATTCAAAATCTATTAAAAAATAAACTATTTTTAAAAAGATCAGTGAGATGATACTTTCATGAGCTGAACCTAACACAATAACAGGCTACTGTTAAGAAAGCAATCAGCATTTTTTACTTCATAGTTGGAAAGCAAGGGAAGGGAGAGAAATCATCATTTTTCACACTGTTGAAGTCTTAACAGAGGATAGACACTTGATTTGTAGACATTCTCAAGGAAAGCAGCAAAAAGTGACAGAAGTTAAAAATTAGAAGCTTTGAAGCAAAGAAAATAGCCTGAAGATGAGACATTTGAGATGGACTTAAAGCTCTGTAGATGAATCTATACTGTGAGGCTTACATCAAGCAGCTATTCTTCATCTCTAGAGATAAAGCAAGAGAAAGTGGGTTTTAATTATAGCTGTGGGCTAGAGGTGTCATTGGGATTTGGATGAAATCTTTAAAATGGTTTGCTATCTATAAGAGTTGAGAAATTCTAGAACATATTTGTTATATGTCTAACCTTTTTCTCTTAAGCAAAGGGCATACAACTTTAAAGACAACATGGTGCGGGCCATCACAAAGATGATTAGTCCTGAGTACTTACAAAGTTTATCATCATCCACTATTAGCCATCAGCAGGCTCAGGAAACTGATCAGTTAAAAACCAGAATCCTGCTTCTTCACTTCCCTAATTTGACACCTTCTGTAATATGATTCGGATGCCTTGTGGCAACTGAAACTATGAAATGAAAATAGTGTTAGATCTCAAAGAATACATAAAATGGTAGGTGTTTAAAAACTCACTCTTTCTGGAGAAAAATGTAGATATAAACCACTTTTAAATTTAATGTGCATTATTAACATTTTCTTCATCATTTTCTTAAATCCAGGCAATCAATAAAACAATAAATCAAAGCCCTGATTTGTAGTATTTGTCAGTTTCCAAGGTATAAATGCTCACACTGAAAATTTAACAATAAGCTCCATTGACTGACTCCACTATACTTCATTTGCAAGGAACCTTATTGGTCATCTAGTCCAATCTTGTCATTTGACTGATGAGGAAATTGAGTCCCAGAGAAGAGAAATTATCTCTGTACAATTACACAGGTAATAAATAGCTGAACCAAAATTTGTACTCTGCCCCAGGATGGCATTTAAAAGTCAGAAAGAAAGAAGTGATGTCAACTACCCATTTGTTCATTTAGTACCTTCTTCAGTATTCTATTATCCTTGAAGTGAATCTGGGAATATTAATGGTGTACCGCCAGATATTTACATATTTGTTTCAATATCCTAGAGCTTTCAGCAATTTTTTTTTAAAGAAATAAGATGAAACTTCCTGTAGTGATTAAAGGTCAAGATTAAGAGCCAGAAGAATTAATTGAAAGTTCAAGTCTTGGACATATACTGGCTATTTGATCCTTTACACAGAGATTCAGACAATTGGTGCAACAAAAATAACCAATAGTTGTTGGGTCCATTTGGAGTAGAGAGAGGATTCAGAAGGCAAAAGTACTTGTTTTTTGGTTTATATTAAAGAGTCTTTTTCACCTTTGATCTCATGTTCACAGACCAAGTTCAATTCCAGGGAAGCCTGGTCTTTAAAAAAAGAGGTTAGGCCAGTGATGGTGAACCTTTTAGCAACCATGTGCCACACCCCTCTTAGAGACCTAGTGCTGTGCCCTGCCCACCTCCCCTTTCTGGACACCCTGTCCCCTGTGGTCAGGTGCTGCACCACCTTACCCCAGACACAGGAGGAAGCACTCCCATTAGGCTTCTGAGCAGAGGGGCAGGTAAAGTGAAAAAATGGTGGAAATGGGGAAAGGAGTACATCCCCAAGGCCCTCTGCCTTTCTAGTAATGAAATTTGGTAGGTAAAGGCTTGTGTGCTCACAAAGAGGGCTTTGCATGCCCTTTTGGGCACACATTCCATATTTTCACCATCATGGTGTTAGGTTCTCTTTCTCACAGTCTCTGAATCTTTACATTTCTCTCAGAGAGGCTTGTGTACAATCACTTAAAAGAGGTTTGGTTCATGTCTAGAGTATTTCCAAAGAAGGAGAGTAAAAAGATATTTAATGTAATGTGTGAATCAAGTATAGAATAGTTATTTCCTTTAAACAAAAGAAACACAACACAAGACACTCACAAGTGAGCACTGAAGATGATTGATCAAGTGACAGTAATTTATAGCTACTGTTATATCCTCTTGGGAGATTGATACTTAAAATATCAAAAGAGGAAAACCTAACAATTTTTTTGGCTCTTCTCTTTTTCTTTTGAATGTAGGAAGAATTTCATTTTCACTTTGACCCTGCAATGTTGAAACAATTCCTTTCATGCCCATGCCTTCTGGGCAAGTGAGTGAAGGGGCTAGACTCAACAACCTGACAGTGGTCTTTTTCCAGAAGTGCTGGAGGAGTTGCTGGGAACCCTGAAGTATATGCCCTGGTGGGAACACCCATGAGATCCCAAATTCTTGAATTTATAAAGTCACTTTCAAGGTTGGAAACTTCCACACCAGGTCTCTGCTCAGTATCTTCTTTAGAAAACTGATTTTCTCTTTTGATAACTTGTCTGTCTGGGAATGGACTGGATGTTATATAGTTATGTTCATTCCATGTATATTTTGGATATCAGATATTACTTTCATAGGTAAGTTTTTTAGAGGGAGACCAGATTTAATTTTGTTGGCATATGAAATGGCCCATGAGGAAATTACCTGTGCCAATGTAGCTGAGTATCTATTTTGAAATTTACATTCATATATAATTGCTTGAATAAGAGAGAATAAGAGGTTAACAGACTTGCTCAGTGATAATTAGTGATATTTGATGCAAATATGTTCACACTTGAATATTTATCTTTGAATTGCATTTTATTGATTTTATCCAATGAAACTTGTTTTTTGTCATAAAATTGTTTTATCTTTTTTTTTTACATCTCATAACTCTTGTTTTGTTAAAAATAAGTTCTTTCCTTAGCTATAATTGTGAAAGGTACCTGGTCTCATTCCTTTCTATGTTTTGTTTGGAATATTTTATATTTTTATATATGTCCATTCCTAAATTGATCTTTGTTTGATAAGAAGGCTTACAATTGATTATTATATTTTACATTTAGTCAGTCTCACTTTACATTACATAAGAAATGCCTTTCAAATATATCAGATTATCCAAATAACCTTTTAAAAGACTGAAAATCTTTTGTTTTTATATTTTATATTCAGGTCACATATCCATTTTGTGTTTATGTAGCAAACACTGTTTATGCACTTTACAAATATGTCATTAGATCTGTATGACCTTGGGAAGTAGTTGCTATTATGATCTCCATTTTATAGTAGAGGAAACTGAGGCAGAGAGGTAAAATGCCTTTCCCAGTATCCTATAGCTAGGAATATATATACATACATAGTTTGATGTTGGGTTTGAACTCAGACTTTTCTGATTCTGGGTACAGAACTTTGCACACTATGGCACAACCTTGCTGATGATATAAAATTAGTATTAATTAATTTCTACCCAAGTGCTTTCTAATTTTCCTAGTGGTTCTTGTGAAAAAGGTAGTAACTTTTGGTCTCATGTTAATCAAACACTGGAATACTTTTCGATGTTCATGAACCTATCTTAAAAGATCTAGTATGCTGATCTATGTAGTATATACCACCTCTGAAATACTTCCCCAATTCAGTACTAGCAGGGAAACAACTACTTCCTCAAAGGGCAATAATTTTCCCAGGTTCAAGGTACTGTATGTTTCCCTCTTATGAGCTCTCACTGATGTACTTACCTTTTTTAAAATTTTATTTTTGTTATCATGCAAAACACACTTCCATATTGATCATAGTTCCAAGAGCACACTTAGGCATAATCAAAACCCCAAAATAAAATAATAAATACACTGATGTGAAAGATATTATGCTTTGATCCTTATCCATCTGACTCCAACAGTTCCTTTTCTGGAGGTGGAAAGTATTCCTCTTCATAAGTCTTTCAGGATTGTCCCAGAGTATTACATTGCTGAGAATAGCCAAGTTTTCACAGGTGATCATTGTATCATATTGCTGTTACTGTGTACAGTGTTCTCTAGGTTCTGCTTATTTTGCTCTGCATCAGTTTCTACAGATCTTTCCAGGTTTTTCTGAAATCATATTGCTTATCATTTCTTATAGCATCACCAACATGTCCCACAATTTATTCAGCCATTCTCCAAATGATGGACATCCCTCAATTTCTAATTCTTTGCCACTACAAAGAGCTACTATAGATATTTTTGTACAAAAAGATCCCTGATGTGTTTATCTTGAACAGTTTGCTAGTAGGTACAATTAAGTGCATTTTCTCGATAATAAGAATAGCAACTGTAAAACATTCCCATCATAAACCGTGACCTAAAATCTTAAATATATATATATGTATATATACACATATATATTTATCATCAGTGGACACAGTGGGTACATACATAGAGAATACTAGTATAAACATGCACAGTGTTTAATAACTATAATCCTTGCTATTAGGGAGGCTAAGGCTGGCAGATCCCATGGGTGTGAAAGTTTTGAACTATGCAGTGGGCTAAGTTGATCAGGTATTTGGACTAAGTACAAAATTAATGTTGTAAGCCTCTGGAAATGAATGTGGGTGGGGTACCAGGTTACCTAAAGAGGAACAAACTGGCCAAAGTGAGGAAATGAAGCAAATCAAATCTCCTATGTTGATCAGAGTGGCCTTGGATTCCTAAGTAGCCTCTGTACTTCCAATCTAAGTAAGATAAATAAGGAGACTATTTTTAAACTATCAGATCAATAGGATTCTGTCAACACAACATTCCTAGATTTTAGGAAAACATTTGATAAAGCTTCTTATGTTATCTTTATAGAAAAAGATGAAGAGATGTGAGCTACCAAATAGTACAATTAAATGGATTCAGAAATTTGAATACTTGGACTCAAGAAGTAGTCATAAATGGTCCCATGTCAATTTGGAAGGTGGTCTTCTTTGGGATTCCTAGGGATATGTGCATGATTCTATTTAACAGTATTGTCAATGAGTTAGATAAAAGCATACATGCCATGTGAGCAAATTTACAGATTACACAATTAATTATTAAATGAAAATTTATTGAGCATATAATATGTTCACAGAACTATCCTAAGGATTGGAGGAATGATCTAGAAGGGATAAATTCAGGATCCAAAAAGTTCCTAACAAGCTAGAAAAATGGACTAAATGTTATGTCAACATTTGATAAGTATTCGTGTAATAACTTTTGAGTTCAAGAAATGTAGTTTACAAGCATAGAAATTGGAGAGGAGTGGTTAGTTAGCAATTCATCTGACAAGGATGTGGTATTTGTAATGGACTGCAAACTCATTATGAATCAATTAGGGCAGCCAAATAAAAGCTAATGAGAACTTGGGATGTTTTAAAGGAGAATTATCTTTCAGTAGAGTGGAGAGGTGATAGTGGTTTTTCTGTCCTTTGCTTTGATCAGACCATAACTGTAGTATTGTGCCCAGTTCTACATGTTCTATTTTAAGAAGGGCATTGGCAAACTAGAAAGTTTTCAGAGAAGGAAAACAAGCATGATAAAAAACTGAATTCATGCTATATCATTTGAAGAACTAGGAACAAATAAAAGATTCAGGGGTATATAATATTTGTCTTCAAGAATCTGAAAGATTGATATATGGAAATGGAATTAGATCTGGTCTATTTGACCTCTAAGAGAAAAAATAGGATAAATGGATGGACATTATTTTTGATAGTTAATAAACTTTTATTATGCCTCTACTATGTGCCAAGGAACAAAGACCAAAGACAATCCCTACCCTGAAGGAGCTCCCCATCTTCTGGGGAATATTACAAGCAAATATTCATGGCTAAACAAGATGCAGCCAGTATAAATAGCTATATATAGCACCCCCCCCAAAACCTTAACCCCCACTCCCATCCCAATGCACTAGCATCATAAAAGGCTTCCCAGAGATAATAAGATTTTGGTTGGGATTTAGAGGAAATGGGTGATGGGAATGAAGAGGAAGAACATCCCAGTTGTGGGGATGGGGGGATACCCACCACCTCATCCCTTGAATGCCCAGCAGCTACTGCCATAGTCCAGAGTTGGAGAAATCCAATGAGGTGATGAGAGTCCCACCAGCTCCAATGGTGGCTCTGAGTGTCAGAGGAGAGAGAAGGAGGTGTACTGGAGAGATGCTGCAGAGGTGAAACTGACAGTCCTGGGCACCATTTTGGATGGGAGGTGCTGAGAGATAATGGGAGTCCCTGAAGTCCCTGAAGGGAGTGACTGAAGGGAAGAGGAAAATTAGGAGAGGGCAGAGTTGGGAATTCATTTCTGTTTTGGACATGTTGAGTTTGGGATGCCTGAGGGTGTGAACCTTAAAAATTCTCAGACCCTACTTCATAGGGTTAAGATTGTAAACCTTAAAAATTCCCCATTGGGACCATTCCCCATTTGGGCAGTGAAAGTAACTTAGATCAGGAATGTGAGAACTCTACTCCACCCCTACTTAAGCCTGCTTTAGGGGAAGAAACTCCTTGCTGAACAATGAAAAGTACTTAAACCCATACTTATAGTAAGACAAAAAGTTCTTTAAGCCATGCCTATTTTAGGACTAATAGAAAAGGGTGCTAAGTACCTATAAAGGTCAAGCAACTTGTGAATTTACAAGGAACAAAGAGGTGAGAAACTTACTCAGAGCTTTCCTGGTGTGAATTACTCAAAAATTTACAGCTTCTTAGGTGTGAACTAAGAATGGTCTGTCCTTTGAAAAACGTCTACTGTGATTGGTAGATGGGAGAACTTAGGGGAGGTGACATAGGAGAAAATTCCCTTTATAAGGAGAAGAGCAGTCTGTTGAAGGACAGTCTCTGGCTTGAACTCCCTTTGAGGAGGACTCTGGCTGGAACTTGCTCTAAGGAGTCTCTTGGGAGAGGCTCTTGAGGACAATCTCTTGAAGACAGTCAGAAGAATCCCTCTCTGGAGAAGGATGGCTGGCTGAACTGGTGTCTGTATTCTTGCTTGGACAGATCTTGTGGTGAATTATTAAGGACTGACTGATCTTTCTCTTAAGGGCTTAGGCCTGGGTTGGCCAGGGCTGCCCTGGGCTGGCCTATCCTTTTCTCATTATTCCCCTTTTTCTCTCTTTCTCTCCTTTTCTTTAATTCCTCATTTGTATTAATTAAAATCTCTATAAACCCAGCTGACTTGGGTTTGAATTTTTTTTTGAATAATTTGAATAATTGGGAATATTTCCCTGGCGACCACCTTATATTTGATTTAAAAACAAAACACTGTAGTGAAAACATATTTCCTGCGGTCATAACTTACTCATCCACTCTTATATCTACTACAATTTAAGTCTTCCACTATTTAATCACTACAGTTTATGGCCTCAACTATTTTAATTATTACAAGGGATATCATTGGGTTGGCAAAACCCTTGCCCTCATGTGGCTTATTTGGGGAGGACAGGAGTGGAGGGAACAAACTCATTCCCAGAAGTAGCTGCCAAATAGCTACAAAATCAAAATAATGTGACTGTGGGGTTGATGGCATCACCAGAGACTCCAAGGGTGGAAAATGAGATGAGAAGGAGGGAGGGCATTTAAGGAACAGGAGAAAACTAATACCAAACATCATATGAAGTGTCAAATTGTGTTCTGTACAAAATCCTCCATTGGGTGTTCAGAGCCCTTCATGAGTCACCCTTTCCTTCCCTTTTCCACTCTTCAGCCCCTTTGCCCCTCCCCTCACCAGTCTCCTGACTGCCCAAGGCTTGGAATCCTCAGTTCCAATAGCACTTTCTTTGGAAAGCTTTTCTTGGACTCCCCAAGAGCAGTTAGAGCCCCAGCCCTCTTAGGTCTAAGTGATCTCTTCCTCTTGAAGGGGCCTTCAAGGCCATCAGTGAAATTCCCCATTTTACAGAGGGGGAAAGTGAAACCTTGACTTATTTAGGGTCACCTGGCTGTGGAGGGGTGTCTGAGGTGGACTTTGGAGCCAGGCTTTTAGGACTCTGGGGGTCATACCCATCCCTTATGATCAAGGGGAGGTCGGGATTCCAGGCAGAGACACCAATTAGGAAATCATGGTTCGTTGGGATGTGAACAGAGAGATAAGCACAGTCAGGAAGGATTCCAAAAGACAGGAGCCAATAAGGAGCCTTAGTCTTTCTGAATCCTGGTCCGGCTACACTTTCCCCACAGAGCCATCTCTAGCTGCCTCTCAATGGCCTTGTGTTTTAACAGTAAAGGTTCTCAGCTCAGACAGAAATGGGAGAAAGGAAATAGCAGACAGAAAAGGGAGTCCATTGGGAGCAACCGATGGTCTGGAGAAGTGATTAGAGAAGGTAAAAAGCGTTACTCTGCTGAGGTAGGGTCTAGGTGAGGAGGAGGTTTCCTTAGAAATGTGTGGGTGATGCTGAAAGGAATAATAAAGTGGAGGAATTCCATGGGGACTGGAACAACCTCCAGGAAGTGATGCAGAGTGAGAGGAGCAGAACCAGGAAAACATTGTTCACAGAGACTGACACACTGTGGTACAATCGAATGTAATGGACTTCTCCATTAGTGGCAATGCAATGACCCTAAACAAAACTCAGAGGAACCTACGAGAAAAACCACTATCCACATCCAGAGGAAACACTGTGGGAGTAAAAATACCAAAGAAAAATAACTGCTTCAATACATGGGTTGAAGGCATATTGTTGGGGATGTAGACTCTAAATGAACATCCTTGTGTAAACAACAACATGGAAATGGGTTCTGATCAAGGACACAATATTACCCAATGAAATTGTGTGTTGGCTGTGGGAAGGGTGGGTGGAGAGTAAGGTGGGAAATAATGTGATTAATGTAAACAAGGAATAATGTTCTAAATTGACTAAATAAACTTATTGAAATGGACAAAAAAGAAATGTGTGGGTGAGATGATCAGGCCTTGGAACTTCCTCTAGTTCTATCTAGCAGCAGCTGAGAGTCACTGAAGAGGCAGATGGCAGCAGTCATCCAAGCCTAGGGTTTGGGGATTGGTAGAGGTAGCCTAATTCACTCACTGAAGGTGGAAGAGATAGCTAGCTGAAGCAGTGCTGGTAGCCTGAAGCCATAATGAGACAAGTTGAGGTAAAGAGTACGATTCCAGGGGAGAGATGAACAACAGGAATTTAGGGCCAAAGAAAGGCACATCTGGTTCTTTATCAGGGAGGAGCCCTTGGGAGCAATTTGGAGATCAGTGGGATTTGAGCTAGGACTGAAAGGTGGCCAGGGAAGGCAGGAGGGAGAGCATCCCAAGCAGGGAGCACCCCATAAGTTCTGGAATCTGGAGATGGGATATTGAGGAGATAGAAAAAGAAGGAGGCAGCTTCCTTTTCCTGTGTATCTACCCCCAGCCAGATGTCCAGTAAACAATTGGGAGCCCCACTGATTGAGAATGTTCTATATTTACTTCTCTGTTTACCTCTTTTCTGCACTAGAATAGAAGAAGCTCTCTGATGAAGGCAGGCAGCAATTGCTTTCCTTTTGGTTTTGCAACCCAGCCCAAGTGCTTATTGGATGCTTATGGCTCTAATTGAGGCTTAAGCTCTGAAAAGATGGAGACAGAAAATTTGTCTGCACCCTCAGGGGGCAATGAGATCCCAGAAAGATTCCCTAGGGAACCTTCTGTCTGAGGAACATGGTTTATTTGGGGATGGACAGTAGGGAAACTCTCAGGACAGAGGCAGTGTCCTTCGGGCAGATGGAACCTCAGGGTGGTCCTCCGCCCCCACCATAAGTACCCTTCCACATACCCCTGTGTTCCTCTTTCCTCTTCTGGGGCTCTTCTGGCATTGCTGATAGAGAGACAGTGCTGGAACCCCCGTTTACTTTTTATTGGCCCCTGCATTGCATTGAAGGGATGATGAGCCTGAGCCAGCTTTCACCACTTTGGGGCCTCCCCTCATCCCACCTGAGCTGACTGATTGGGGCATGGGATGGCCAGTGTTCACTTTCATGTCAATGAGCTTGTCCAGAGCAAGAGGTGGAGCCTGACTTGGGGAGGGCCAGCACCTTCCCTCCTTTGGAAATGGACCTTCCTGGTTCTGCCTTTTCCTACTCCCCAGCTGAGGTTGAACATGATCTTCAGGTAGCTCAAAAAAAGAGTTGGGCTGCCTCTGGTGGGGAGGGTCTGCAGTGCCAAGGAATTAACTCTCAGTGAAATCTTTTCTCGTTGGTTAGGTCAGAAATCTTGAGGTTAAAGAACCTGAAGACTAAGAAAGGGTTAGGACCCTCGCAGGTAAGGAGCTCACTTCATTGTTTTCTTCTGTATTTTTAAGGGGTTTTCATTTGCTTTTGGACAAACCATCATTTCCCAGTAACCTCTGCCTCCAGCCCCCACAGCCTTATCAAACAAAGAGAACAGTTCAGATGAACCCCAGTGACCCTACTTGAAGAGTTGTGCTCCCCTCTGGAGTCCAGAAAATGAGGTGACCAATTATGGAAATCCCTTTCACCAAGATCTGGTAAATGGTTCACCTATGGTTCTCTGGGGGAAATGGAGGCAAGAGTTACCTGTCAGGTTAATCTGCCTTATTAACATTGTCTCCATCACTTTCTTAAGTTTAGACAGTGAAGAAAACTATAAACCAGGCTGGAACTTGTAGTGTCTTCAAATTCTAAGAAGGAAATGAGGTGTAGCACTTACACTGACCATTTCCCCATCAGGTCCTCTTGAAGCCTCTGACTCCAGGTCACCTTGAGTCAGGGATAAGATGCTTTCTTGGAGATCTTTTTCAGCTGGGAACAATTAATCTCAATCAAAAGCTAATTTAGACTAAGGCAATATTCCCTTGTAAGTTCATCTTGGCAGTATCCTGTGAATAGCTGATACAGAGTCTGACTTGGTGACAGAAGGCACCTCCCCAAGGAGCTCAATCTTCTTGAGCACTTCAAAAAAAGGATCAAAGACCTTCCAAGACCTGTGAATGACCCTTTGGCAAGAGATGGTCTCTAAGCTTGAACCTACTGCCCCCTGGACTCTGTGTGCTGGTGGGAGTAAGTCATGGACTTGGGGGGGACGGTCATAGTCCATGAAGTCTGGCTTACTAATGGCTATGAACCAATAATTACAGGGGGAGGACCCCAGTGGGGGCTCAGCAGCTACAGTATTTCCTGAACCCTTTCAAGCTGAGTGGAGATGGAGCCCTTTGCCCTTGGGGGACCCATCTTGCCAGCAAGTGGGAGTTGTAAGCAGCCTCACTAAGCATGTGGCACACACACAGAATGTGATTTACAGTAACTTTTCCAACTGTTTCTACTCTGGTTGTGCTGTTTTCCTGGCTAGGCCCACTTTACTCTTTATCCCTTTTAATAGACCTTTCTTGGAGTTCTTATGCCCCCAGTGTTATGGGGAATGTTGATCCTGATATTAATTGGTATCAATAGTTGTCAATAGTTGTTGATAGTTATGGATAGGCTATTTGGTTTAAGGAGATTCTGTTGTTGGCAGCTGAAGGAATCAACTGGAGAATGGTTATAGTATTTATTTCTACTTAGGAGAATGTCACAGAAAGGATAATGAAATGAGAATTTTTAGGAGAGGTATTTTGCTATAGCTAAAGGTTTGTAAAATAAATCCCCCTAAACCCAAATTCTTTCCTGCAAGGGAAGTCTTCTTAATCACCAAGGGTGATTCTCCTTAACACTATGCTTAACTATCTAACTAATCCCCAAAACTGACTATATATCTATACTAAAACTAATATATAATTTCCTTTAACAAAATCTTTGCTACAAAATTGGTTGTATTCTTATTTGTTGGAAAAAACGTCTGACCACCTTGTCAACTGATCTACTATCATGAGACTGTATCTATAATTCCAAGCTTTTGACATTGTTATGAAGTTTATTTGCAAATGCTCAAAAGCAGTATAAGCTAGTGGTCTTCCTCCAAATGCTTTTTGCCTGAACACATTTTGGTTATACTGTTGGCATATCTGACAATATAAACAAATCTTAAAAGCAGTGTTAGTAATGCCAGGGGCTACCCATGATTCCTTCACTGAGTCCACTATGCCTTATATGCCAAAATGACCCTTCCTGTGTATAGCTTGACAGATTTGGCTATAAAATGCTCTTGGGAGTATTGATTTTCCATAAGATGCAATCAATACACCATTGTTTTGCTCTGCTTTAAAATTTTGTCTCCACTTCTGAACTTCATTTCCATTATAAGCTTTTTTAAAACACTTTCACTTATGCAGGAGAAGTTTAAAATCCATTCAGGTCCTTCTGTGGTTACTAGTTTCACTGATATATCTGCTCTGTGGTTTCCTCTTGCTACAAAGTCCTCACCTCCAGTGTGTGCCTGACACTGAACCACAGCTATTGTGTGAGGCACTTGGAGAGCAGCTAAAAGTTCATTTATAATCGTTGCATTGGCTATAGTCTTTCCAGAAGGTGTTAAAAATCCACATTGTAACCATGAAGATCCCACAGCATGACAGATGCCAAATGCATACCTAGAGTCTGTAAATTGTGACATTTTTATCTATGGCTATAAGACAAGCTTGCTTCAATGCAATCAGTTCAGCAGCTTGGGCACTCAAATTCAATGGAAGTGAGGCACACCAAAGGGTTTCAAACTCTGTGACAACTGCTGTACCTATGTACCTCTTTCTGTCCCTCATGAAAGATGAGCCATCCATGAAAAGTATGAGATCAGCATTCTGTAAAAGTGTGTCAGATAAATTTTCCCTGGGTCTTTCTGCAATTTGAACCACTTTTTCACATTCCTGTAGAGGTTCTCCATTTGTTGGCAAATCTAGCAATAGCAAGGCAGGATTTAAGTTATTGCAACTTTTTAGAGTGATGTTTTCATTCCCAAGAAGAGTGATCTCATATCTTGTAAGTCGCTGATCTGAGAAAGCCTGGGTTATATGTCTCAGCAAAAGTGCTTCAACTTCACGAGGACACATAATTGTAAGAAGACACCCTAATACCAGGTCTGCAGCTTTAGTTATTAAAAGAACAGTGGCAGCTACTCCCCTGAGGTATCATTTTCCCATCATCTCTTGAGGATTCCACTTGGCTCATTCAAACCCATCTCTCTAGCCAACCATCTATTCCTAATTATCAAGAATCTCTAATTACTTAGCTAATTAACAAATAACTTATTATACCAGAATGGCATTATTACTATGTGCCAGGCACCATGCTAAGTGCTAGGGATAGAAAAGAAGTTTTTTGGTTGTTTTTTTTTTGCCTGCTGGGAGCTTTGGCTCCAAAGGAGGAAGGCAGCCAGACCAGAATGCCTTTTGTTATACTCCCTCAGATCCTCCCAAAGGGAAAAAGAGCTCTGTAGGGCACAGAGAGAGGCCCCCAAACATCTCAAGGCCAATTAGGAAAGCCCAGCAATGTATTGTCCCACACCATTGGTTGAACTACTCCTTAATCTGATTATGCTGATCTATCTGGTGGATGCAGAGAGCAGTTAATGTTTTTGCTCTCCAATGGACCCAGACCACTGTTCATCTGCCATGATGCCAAAGCTGTCCATCTTTCCATTTGCACATCAGAACAGTTCCCCCATTGTTGTAGGAAAATGTGGGGGACACAACCTATCCTCAGACACCCCTTTGCCTTCCTACTGTTGCTTTCATTTTCATTATTTCCCTTGAAATCTTTTCCTTTTGTTCCCCCAATGAGTGTTTTCTTATTTTTTAAGTAGCCCCTAGGTTGTTTGGTTGGTATGGAAATTCAAGCTGTAAACTAATTTGGGGAAGTGTTATCATTTTTACCAGGTTGGAACAGCCCAGCCCTGAACATGGATGTCTTTCCAGCTTCTTTTCTTCCTTTCTTCCTTCCTTCCTTCCTTCCTTCCTTCCTTCCTTCCTTCCTTCCTTCCTTCCTTCCTTCCTTCCTTTCTTTCTTTTTCTTTCTCTTTCTTTCTTTCTCTTTCTTTCTTTCTTTCTTTCTTTCTTTCTTTCTTTCTTTCTTTCTTTCTTTCTTTCTTTCTTTCTTTCTTTCTTTCTTTCTTTCTTTCTTTCTTTCTTTCTTTCTTTCTTTCTTTCTTCTCTCCCTTCCTTCCTTCCTTCCTTCCTTCCTTCCTTCCTTCTTTCACTCCTTCCCTCCTTCCTTCCTTCCTTCCTTCCTTCCTTCCTTCCTTCCTTCCTTCCTTCCTTCCTTCCTTCCTTCCTTCCTTCCTTCCTTCCTTCCTTCCTTCCTTCCTTCCTTCCTTCCTTCCTTCCTTCCTTTTTCTTTCTCTCTTTTTCTTTTCTTTATGAAAACCCTTACCTTCCACCTTATAATCAGTGGCTAGGCAGTGGGGTTAAGAGACTTACCCAGGGTCCCACAGCTAGGAAGTATCTAAATAAGGATTTGAATTCAGAGTTTCCTAACTCCAGACAAGCCCCAGTCCCCATCTGTGCCATATTTGTAGAATCATAAGTCTGTCTGGTCTTACAGTCACAGTGTCTGGGAAATAGATTATGAATATATCTCATTTCTAGGGTTGCCATTTGTGACTGCAATGAATCAGAACTCAAACTATGCTGATTTTTCTCCACAAAGAAACCTCAAGAAGCATCTGAAAGGACATGAGGTCCCTTTTGTGGAGGTTTGGAGCAAGGGGGCACCAGGACCTTGGTGTCCTTGACTGGTCTCACAGGGTATAGTTCTGGGTTATAGTGGGACAAAAAATATGGAATGCTTCACAAATTTGCATGTAATCCTTGTGCAGGGGCCATGTTAATCTCTGTATCATTCTAATTTTAGTATATGTGCTGCCAAAGCAAGCACTAAATGAAAGTTTTACAGATAAAAATTTAAACTTAATGCAAGAAAAATTTAACAAAAGTAGAATAGGTTAACTTGGGTTCTCTCTTATTGAAGCTCTTCTAAAAATGCCAGATAAAATCGATTAGCTATATTTTAGTGATTTCTTTTTCAGATATTGTTTTGAGTATATAATGATTGAAATCCCTTCAAATTTTGAAATTCTGTGGTTCTATGATTATCTGAACCTTCCCCTCTAAATTCCCATGGCACTTATTGCCTTTACTCATTTTTCTGATACTTTCTGATACTTCATTAAATATTGTTTTCAATTAATCAACAGGAATTTATTAAGTGGTTTCTATTTACCATGCATTTTGCTAGACACTTGTTAAGATTAAAATTGCCAAACTGTGGCAGGTAAAAATTAGTTTCTCTGCTAAAAGTATTATATTTTTAGAGGTTTATTTAAGATTAAGAAATAAAGAAAATACAAAATAAAAAAGCACGTGTTTTGGCCCAGAGAGTCCATTCACAACCACTCACATCTTGCCTGCTAGGTGGAGAGCCGCATCTGCTTGGAAGCGGAAGTAGGAAGAGAATGAGCCCTAGGTGGAGACCCTTTAGATAGTAATTTGTTCTTGGCCCAGGTGGGAACTCAAGTGAGGTTACAAAGCATCTTGGGAACTAGAGCAAGGACTTCTGGGGATTGAAGTCCAGGGTTCAAATTTCCATTTTTAAAATCCACCGTTTGAGCGTTTGGGAAAAAGATTTTCCCCAAAGGGTCATGAAAACATAATCAACTTAAGGATTACAATAATTTGAGGGTAATAGAAAAAAAAAAGAACAAAACCAATAATTGCTAGCCCCATTGACAAAAAAGCCAGTTGGGGGGCAGTCCCCTTTGGCATGAAAGTATACATACAAATAAATGTTCAATCAACCACACCCAAAGTTCAGTTTTGATCTTCTTGTGCAGCTTGTGGTCTGGAGGCTTCTTCATGGTGTCTTCTCCAACAGGTCAGTTTCTGAATTCAGAGAGGTATCATCTTTCTTTACCTAAAATTCTTCTTAAAAGAAATTTAAACTTTTCAATTTAAAATAATATTATTTTTACATTCCCCCGTTAAGAGGATGATTGAAAAATACAGGATCACTTAGGGATGCATGGCTGAGTTATGAGGTATATGAATCAATTGGTAAGAGAAATTAAAAAGACATTAGAAAAATCCAAATAAAAAAAGAAAATTACTGGATGAAAACATAGACTATCAAAGTCTTATGTGTAGAAATTCTAAGTAAAGGAAAAATAAATTTATAACAGGTCCTTGAACCAGGGCCCAATTAAATGATCTAAGCAATGATGCATTTACCAGGTCAGTAGCCAGGACTACAGAAGGTTTCCACTCTATAAAAGACAGAAAAGGGACCAGATTATAGGACCCAGGTAGGAGCCAAGGTGAGGTTACAAAGCATCTCAGGAACTAGAGTAAGGACTTCTGGGGATTAAAGTCCAGGGTTCAAATCTCCATTTTTACACACTGGAAATAAAAAAAAAAAATAAAATAATTCTTGTCCACAGGGAACTTACATCCTGTCAGAAGAGACAATATTGACACACGTAGGTAAATACTGAAAAAATACAAAATACATTCAAGATAGGAAGGAAATGAAGGAAATAAGTAATGAATTTTCAGCATTTCAGAGCGATTAAGAGGCATGAAGAAGGAAGATTAATTTTCCTATATGAAAAACATCTAGGACACTTTGACTCTAATGTGATATGTGAGGAGAGGAAGAATCATGAGGCTTGAAGGATAGTTTGGGGCTGAGTTGCGAAAAGCCTTAAAAACAACAGAAAAAGGAATATATAATTGATCTTACAGGTAAGAAGGAGCTCCTGACTGTTAGTGAGAAGGGGAGTAGATAGATCTATAGCAAGAAAAATCTCTAGCAACTGTGTTGAGGTCTTCTCTTATTATTGAAACAAGGAGCCAAGATGGTGGCTTAGTGGCAGCAAAAGCTGAAACTTCTCTGACTATCCTTCTAAACCAATCTTTAAAAAGTGCTTCAAAACTACAAGAATCAAAACCCAACATACCAAGACAGAGTTGGAGGGCTCTCCTGCTGAACACAACTTAAAAGGTAGGAAGAGAGAGTCTATTTTTATGGGATAATGGGGAACTGAAAGCAAAACTGAACACAGAGAAATGCTGGCCAACCACCCCTACACCTATTGTGCTACATCCTGTGATTGGGCATAGGCTAACTTTGGGATCCTGTGATGGGGGTTACCTCATCAAAAGAGCTCCTCAGACCCGACCCTTAAACTTCTAGGCCCTGACATCGCTGGTAGTGAGGTCTAGAAGTCCATTGGACTGGGCCTTTTCAAGCCTCTGAAGCTGCATTGAAGACTTAGCCCCAGGGCAAACCAGCATGGGAGACAGAATATTCAAGCAGTTTGCAAAATTCTGTGAAGAATGAATCAAGTTTTCTTTGTCTACCAATCAGCAACTTTTAAGTTAATCAATCAAAAACTTAAGTACTCCTACTTAGTATCAGTCACTAAGTATGAGAGTTCACAAGTCACTTGCTAGAGTAGGTGTGCTAGGCAAATTGAAAAACTGCAATTAGTTCTAGTAAAGTGAGGGAGCAACAGGAAGTAATGATGAGAAAACTGCTTTAAAAAGGCCAGCTCAAGGATTCAGTCTCTGACTCTGCATTGCTGAGCCAGACTAGAGGAGGAGATTCTTTCCTTAGATCCTGAGGTTGTAAGGGGAGTGATTCCTTCCTTGGTTCTTCAGTGAGGAGACCTTCTCTGCTCATTCGCACTTTGGTGGGACACTCCCTTCAGTGTGAGTCTGGTGATGTTCTTGGAGTCTTAGCCTCACATGCACTGAAGGTTGTCAGGGGATTCTTCAGTGTCTCCTGGCTCTTTGGATTTCAGCTTTCTAATTAAGACTTTGGATTATGGTAACATTTGCTTTTGTATTTGCATTTGTCATCCAGAGACATTAGTATTAAACTCAGGGTATTGGGAGCTAGGCAGTATTTTCTGTCTCTTTATCTACTTTTTTCCACTTTCACTCCACTTCTTTGTAAATAAAGCTTCTAAAAGTAAATTTGACCTAAGATGTATTATTTTCAAGTCAGCAACTACAATATTACTTTAGAATTCTCATATTTATCCTAAAACCTAAATTTAAATTCTTATAATTCCCAGTCCATAGACCAAAAAAGAGGCTGGGAAAATGAGAAAACAACAAAAAAGACTTAATCCTTGAAAATTTTTAGGGGGGGGGGATAAAGAGCAAAGAGCAGAACCAACAGAGGATGGTGAGATCCAAATAACTCAAGCAAAACTTCAACAACAACAAAAAATAAACCCAAAACAGAAATCAGTCTCAAGCTCTGGAAGTACTCAAAAAGGAATTAAAAGATCAAATAAGATAGGTTGAAGAAAAATGAGAAGAAGAAATGAAAGTAATGCAAAAAAAAGAATAGTTTAAGAAGCAACATTGGTCAACTGAAAAAAGAGTCATAAAATCAAATTAAGAAAAGAGTGCCATGAAAAGTAGAATGGACCAAATGGAAAAGGAGAATCAAAAAGTCATGGAAAAATTAAATCTTTAAAAATTGGGCAGTTAGAAGTATAAGAGAAGAATTTTCAAAAGAGAGGAGGATGCACAAGAAGGAAATCTGATCCAGTGAAGTAAGAAGCAGTCCACATGGGGTAGAGGCAGAAAGGAAGAGACCCAGGATTACAGGTTAAGAACAGAAACTGAGTAGAACTCAAAACTGCCACTTGAACTCACTCCTTCAGCTGAGAGCCTGATAATAGGATCTTGGAGGGTGGAGAACTCTTTAGACACCAGCTGCTTCCTAGGATCCCTGGAAGTTTTTTGCTCATCTCAAACATTGTAGATTGGACTTTGAAAGAAGCCATCTATTGAAGAGATTTTCTCCACCTCTCTATCCCCAATTTGTCCTGAACTCCAGCAATTTAATCAGATTAGCTCAAGAGTAGGGACAACCAGCAGCTGACCAGAAGAGGGGTCAAGGCTTAGGGTCTAAACCCCCAAGATTTTAGGGGGGTCAGTCTGCCAGTCTCTAGGGACTCCTACTACCCACTTCTTTACCGAACTTTCAATTTCCCTTCCCTGTGTGATTCTCTATTAGTTAGATCAAGTCTGCCTACTTTTTGACACCAAAGAAGAGGACTAAATATTTGGGGAGAACCCTACTTCTCTCCCAAAGAGGAGGACTAGCTTCAGACCAGGGCTGTGGAGTGAACTCAAATATTAAAGGGAAAAGTGGTAGTTGGGGTAAGGGAAGGATCCAGAGGTAGGAAAATCTATCCTGTCTCTCAATAATAATTAAGATCAAGAAGGGAGGCAGTGAGTCATTTCCCTAAAGCCCTCTCCTCCAGTCCTTAACCTCCACCTCCCAACCCCATTCTCTGAGGAGATATATTCTGTCCCTCTGGAAGACAAACTCAGGTTGTCTTCACCAAGGGGAAGAGAGGGGAAGATCAACTTTTTCTTCCCTCTCATTCTTTCAACCCTTTCTCTCTTTTTCCCCAATTCACCAGTGTGGGTGAGTGTAACCTCCCTTACTGACCCTATATTACAGAAGCTAATGACTTCACTAGGCATCAAGAAACTATAAAACAAAATTAAAAAATGAAAAATGGGGGAAAATGGGAAATATCTCATTGATAAAAACAACTAACATGGAAAATAGATCCAGGAGAGATAATTTAAGAATTATCTTAAAGCTATGACCAAAAAAAGCCTAGACATCATATTGCAAGAAATTATCCAAGAAAACTTCCCTGATATTCTTGAACAAGAGGACAAAATAGATATTGAAAGAATCCACAGATCACCTCCTGTGATAAATCCCTAAATGACAACTCCCAGGAATAGCATGGCCAAGTTCAAGAGCTCCCAGGCTAAAGAGGAAATACTACAAGCAGTCAGAAAGGAAAAATTCAAATATCATGGAGTCCCAGTCAGGACTACACAGGATCTGGCTGCTTTCACATTGAAGGACTGGCTTGGAATATTATATTCCAGAAGGCAAGTACACTGGGTTTACAACCATCACCTACCCATCAAAACTTACAATATTTTTCCAGGGGAAAGTATGGTAATTTAATAAAACAGAAGATTTCAAATCATTCCTGAAGAAAAGTCCAGACATTATGGAAACAATTCCCATTCTTGTCTCAACTAGATTGTAAGTTTCTTGACAGTAAGGCTCTATTAAAAAGTGTTTCCTATAATATCTAGAAAAGTGTTATGCACAGTAGCAAGTCTAATTGCATATTGAATAAATGAGTGTAAGAATGAATGAATGAGAGTTTAAGTGAGTAAATGACAGGGAATTCATGTGAATTAATCTGTTGAAATTCAGTGATTTATTTAGAACTATATAACAACTATGGATTTTTCTATATGACTCCAACACATGTAGGTGACAAATTAATCATTGTTAATTTTTTGGATAATGAGAAATAGTTTGGTTTTAAATTTAAATATATTGTTTATGTCACAATATATCTGAGTACACTCTTCCAATTCACATTTGTACTGGTGGGTTGGGTTCTGAGACAGAAGTCTCTTTATTTTCTCCTTAGACTTTTAGAATAACTGAGGGGTTGTTGCTTTTAATATTATTGCTCACAAATGTCCCTCTCAGATTCCCCAGATAAATTAGCAAATAAAAATTTATTATCTTCTAGAAAAAGGCACTTATTTTGAAGGAAAATAAAGAACATTAGTTGCAAAATATTCTTCTGCAACTCGAGGGCTCATTTTCCCTTTATACATACACAATGTCTTGAGAGAATTGTAAAGTAAGGAAGAGAGATGAGAAGCCAGGCTGATGGACAGATCAGCCTGAGGAGGGGCAGAGGAGGGGTGAGAGAGAATACTGAGAGTTCTAAGGAGTGGAGAGAACTCTGAAGCCAATGATCAAAAGGCTTCCAGACTGGGAAGGGAAGGAGAAGGAGCATTTTCCTGAAGCAGAGAAAGAACTCAACTAGATTTCTCTACCAGTTGGGACCTGACTTCATCTAGAGACCCTCAATACCTCCACTGAGATTCAATCAACAACTATATGATTCTCAACAGGGATTTTTGTTGGACTCACTCTGGCCTGTGCCAACCTGAATCCTTTCCCAGAGATCTCTCTCCTTTACTCATCCCTTGAACTGAACTTTAGGATTTTGTTAGACCATAAGTGTAGGGATAATAAGCAGTTGGTAAAGAAAAGAGGCCAAGACCCAGAAGCTTCTGGCCTCCAGACTCTGAAGACCAATCTGCAAGGGGGGGGGGGAGACCCATAGGGCTGCCCTTCACCCACTTTCCCTTTTTCTCTCATTCCTATGCCATTACGTTCTTCTCTGACATTTAAATAAATTATACCTGAAAAATTTAGATCTGGGTTTGGGTCTGTCTTTAGATAACAAACTAAGGGATTAGGATTAATAGAGTTAATATCACTTTTTTGGTGATAACCCAGACCTGGGGTTGTCATACTTTCCCAGTGGGGGTGGGAGGGATCTGATCCTGAACCCTTGTGACTCAGTACTAATGACTAAGGAATACAGTCATCTTTCCTTGCCAGGTGGTGCCATATCATAACCCCTAAAGACTGTCAGTTAAAGTACCTGTGTGAATTGAATCTACAAGGGAACATTTTGCCACCTCTGAGGAAGGCATATAGCCACCTTTACTGACATAACCTGGTTCATATCTGCCTCCAGCCCTCATTTCTGCCTTTCAGCATCTTACTATAGTCACATCCTTCCAGGGAAGATAGTATCTGGTTTATCTCTCCCCAATAGTAATAGAGGAGAGGAAATCATCCCTTCATTCTCTCCCTTCCCCCCCTCCATTACAGAATAGACTTGAAATAGAAGTATAATAGGCATGAAGCACCCCCATAGATAATGGATCACTAAGGGGTACTTCCCATTTGGTGACTCTTTTCTCCCTTCACAGAGCCCTAATGACATTTTCTTTAGGTTTAACTCTTGGCTAGGTTTGGGAGACTGATCTCCATCATGAGTATTCACTATCCTGGAAGTTATTGCCATTTTCTGGAGATTTTCATTCTACCTCCATCTGCAGACTATCTGATTCTTCTGTCATCAATCACTACCTTTATGGTTAACTCTGCTAGTGACTCCAGTTGCCTTTGAAAGATTTACAATAGATCTCTCACCAGTCAGCTGAGGATTCCCATATCTGTATGCTCATTTACCCAAGATCAAGAAGGAATAAAATTAAAATAAGGAGATATCATACATGACAATCTGATAAGAGAAAAATAGATCTTTTTTTTTTTTCTATGAGGCAATTCAGAGAAGTCCTCTTCAATTGAGAGAATTTTTGTAGAAATCTTTAAATGTATTATCATCTTTGCTTCAGCCTCTCCTGAGTCATCAGTCCTTCTATCTCTTCAGCCGACCAGAAGAATCCATCACCAGAATTAGGCTGGGGATATCTGGGCATGCTCTGTATGACCTACCACAAAGGGCAAATACAATTATACTCTGAGTACTTGGCCAGTCTTCCCCTTATAATTGATTTAGCTGGGATTTAACATGTAAAGAATCTCCATTTGCAAAAGAAAGAAAAAAGAAAAAGTTAAATTATTTTGGACATAGAAGTTCACCATTGAAGGAGAAGTTAGAGACATTTTTGCCATGAATTTTCTAAAAGTGACTTTTTCATGGCCTCAGGAAATATCCTCCATTATAATACCTCCTTGCTTTGACAGTGAAAGATGATTCATAAAGTGAATACCCATTGACTCAAGGAGTACATGCCTATCCAAGCCCTATAAGAACCTCACCTCTGCCTCAAGGATATTGTACTTATTGCCTTGACAGATCTATAGGATTTTTTAGCCAAGACAAACAGAGCCACTACCCTAATCCAACCTCACTATATAGGGCTCTGGATCACCTTTCCCTCAAGGGCAGGGTTGCTCAGAACATCCTAATACAGCTCATTAAAATGTGGTCAAATTTGAACTCCAGGAGAAATCCCATTTCTTATCAATGACTGTAGGTAGCCTAGCTTCAGTCAGCCTGGCCAATTTTTCACACATTTTGATATCAATCCAACCTGCTGGCCACATATCTGTTTGATATATAATCTTCCCTGGAATGGCTGATGCCAGTGATCCCCCATTCTATCTGGTTTGGCCACTTCTGTGAGAAGCCTTCACTTATTTCCTGGCTGCATTGTGTCTGAGCAGTAAGTACTATTACCTTTTTTTTAAAATACCTACTTTTTGGTTTGGAAGATGGTGGTGTAGAGGCAGTGAAAGTTCAGACCTAAGAAGTTCCTTCCATACTGATTAATAACTAAATGCCCCTAATGGACTGAAAACCAGACCTAACAATAGGACAGAGCCAAGGAACCCTACTGCTTGATTCAACTTAAAAGATACACTGCCCCCCCCCCCAAGCCTGAATTTGAGAACACTCTGGGTTAAAGGGGAAGGAAGAAGGAAGGTCCCAGGACCCCTCCCCCAACTAGAGTGCTAAGCCTCCAGTAGTGGCTGGAACCTCTGGGTCAGCAAGGGTGTTGGTCCAGAGGGAGTACCTTGCAGATAAAACTGTGCCAGGCTCAGAGCATTGAACACAGGCAATGGGGAAGCAGTTGGACAAGAAGCACAGAATGGGCAGCCTAGTTGCAGCAGCGGAGACACTCCATATTGCACCCCTCCCCCTTCCCAAGGTTTTGGCCTCAGGGCACATCCAGCTCTGTAAGGTCAACTCAGCTGGACTTAATCTCATCTAGCCCTCAGAGGGCCAGAAGCTCAAGCTCCAATACTCCTCCCCCACGGACTCTGCTGAGAGATTTGCTGACTAAGCTCCAAGGCTGACAAAAAAGCCCCAAACCACGGAACCAACACAAAACGAGAGGAGCTAGAGCACAGGCAACTACAGGGAGTAAAGAAGGGGTAAGTATAAGCAAACAACGGAAAAAAGAAAAAAGAAATTACAATCGACAGCTTCTATCCAGGCAATGAACAAAGAGCAAATGGAACAGAGAAGGATGAAGGAATATGCATGCAATGCATGCATGCAATATCCATGCAAAAAACCCATAAACTCCAGCAAATTGGATACAGACTTTGGAAGAACTCAAAATACAATTCAAAACACAAAAGAGGCTGAAGACAACTGGGAAAAGAACTTAAAAAGCAAGATAACTCATTTGGAAACAGAAAACAGTGTCTTGAAAGCCAAAATTAATCAGCTTGAAAATGAGGCAAAGGAGATGAAAGATGAGACAAAGAAAATGAACAATGAGGCAAAGAAGTTGAAAGATGACCTTCAAAGAAAATCAGACCAGAAGGAGAAGGATGACCAAAAAGCCAGGGATGAAATCCAGTCTTTAAAAACCAGAATACAACAATTAGAAGAAGCAAGCGACTACACAAGGCAGCAGGACACTATAAAACAAAATCAAAAGAATGAAAAAATTGAGGAAAATATGAAGCACCTCATTCACAAAACAGAAGATTTATAAAATTGTTCTAGGAGAGACAACTTAAGAATCATTGGTGGACTGGAAGACCATGACAAAAGAAAAAGCCTGGACATCATACTATAGGAAACTAAGAAAACTTCCTCGACATTCTAGAACAAGAGGGAAAAGTGGAGATTGAAAGAATCCACAGATCACCAACTATCCTTAATCCCCAACTGACAACACCCAGGAATGTTATAGCCAAATTCAAGAACTATCAGACCAAGGAAAAAATATTACAAGTTGCTAAGAAGAAGTCATTCAGATATCATGGAACTACAGTGAGGATAACACAGGATCTGGCTGCATCTACACTGAAGGACCAAAAGGCATGAATATGATATTCCGGAAAGCAAGGGAACTAGGTCTACAGCCAAGAATCAACTACCCAGTAAAACTGACTATATTCTTACAGGGCAAAGTATGGTCATTTAACAAAATAGAAGAATTCCAAGCATTTGTAAAGAAAAGACCAGACCTGAACAGAAAATTTGATACCCAAGCACAGAACTCAAGAGAATCATCAAAAGGTAATTAAGAAAGAGGGAAAAAAGAAAAAACAAAACAAAAAAATACTTTTTTTTAAGAGACCAAATAAGTTAAAATGATATGTATCCCTATAAGAAAAGAGGTATTTGGTAATTCTTAAAAATTGTTATTATCACCTGGGTATCTAAAAGAATTATATTTAGAGGGAACAGCGACAAACTGTATAGGATGAAATTCCAAGACATAAACATGCATATAGATATATATAGGCATAAATATATATATATATATATGTATATAAATATACATATATATATATATATATATACAACTAGAGTTTTAAAAATAGGCTAATACTAAGAGAAATGGGAAAAGAAACAAAATGAGGTAAATTTATGTCACAAAGAAGCACATGGTTGGAGGAGGCGAGAACATCAATAAACTGGAAGGGTAAAGAGGTTGGAGATAGGAAATACTCAACTCTTACATGCATTGAAATTGACTCAAAGAGGGAAGAACAATCAAATACATTGGGGCAGAGAATTTATTTGCCCCCTATAGGGAAGTAGAAGGGTAATAAATGGACTGGTGGGGAGGGAAGCAGAGGGTGGAGGGGGGTAGACTAAAGAAAATAAGAGGGGAATAAGAAGAGGGGGTAGAAAGGTTGTAAATCTGGATCAAAGATCCAGAAAGCATGTTTGAGTTCTTTCTGACTCCTATAGGGTTAATCAATAAATTTTGGAACCCATTTCTTCAGGGAATCAAGCTCCTGGAATGTAAACTGTCTATGCACCTTTGAATGTAATACACCAATTGTACTTCATAACTTAATAGCATCTTTTAGTGGAAAAATTTTCTCAGGTTCACTTTCAGACTTAGTGTCCTTGTCACTGTCATTTCCCTGTTCATTAGCCTTTGCTTTCTTTGCCTTTTCTGTCTTTCTCTTTAGGTGCACTGTCTGACCATTTCCCTTGTCCTTAATCTGGTCTAGCCCTTCTGCCTTGATAAATTCTTCAAACATGTTCTTTACAATGGTTTCCAACTTAGTATCCACCACATATCTGTGCTGCCTTTATGGGGATTACAAATCTCTCTCTATATATATCCTTCAAATAAGTCAGTGTCTATATAGCAGCCATGGAAATTATATAAACCTGAGTCAAAATCTGCCAGAGGACAATTTCTTTTTGGAATGGCCACTGTAGTATGAACATTGTGGTGTTGCCCAGGTATTCCACCAAAACTACAAACATGGTGGTCATTTTACTCTACACAATGTTATAAATCCAATAACTAGTAATGTCTGCCAACACAACTATCCCACAGAGCACTTGTTTAAACATCTTGCTGTTATTTTTGGAGATTGTAAAGTTCAGTCAGTCTGAGGTGCCACATTTTAATAGATAATATTGAGGGGGTATAGTTGATATATGTGATAACTAATGGATTGGGTAGTTATCTTCTTTTGCCTACCCTCCTCCCACTGTACTTCCCTTCCTCCCTCTTCTAATCTCTTCTTCAGCCTCTCTCTCTTCTTTCCCTCCCCCCTTCTTCTTCAGCCTCCTTCTAAGTCACTCAGGGTGATCTATGATGTTTCAGAGGAAATACTCTTTTCTCTTCTTTATCTCAAGTAAGGGTTTATTGGGGAAAACAGGAAAGGGTAGAGAATGGAGGTAAGAGGATTGGAGATTTCCCTATTATCTACAGTGAGCCTTAGATTGGATGATATTGAGAGAAATGGCAATTCAGTCACTACAATGAAACAGAGCAAGTCAGAGAAAAATAAATGAACTATTATCCTTCTTATTCTGCCTTCAAATCAGCCATCCACCTCCAGCTTGTTTATCCCAAGTCCCAGAGATAAATCCAGTTCCTTCTTTCAAAGTCACCACCATCAGCCAAGAAGCCCCTAAATCAGTCAGCAGTTGGCTCTTGCCTTCAACTGTTTCCTGGTAACATTCCAAATGGGAATCTTCTTTTGATTGACAGCTGATCAACCTCCAGCCATTGCTTCTTGTCTTTCTGCATGCTTTCCCTCTGGCTTTTGCATGCTTTCCCAATTCCTCTTTCACAGGAATAAGAAGGGGGATATAAAGAGAAGTAAGATAAGGGTGGGGATTAGGGGGACCGACTAAAAACAAAACACTGGTGTAGAAGGAAATAGTGAAAGAAGAATGGGCAGGACTAGGAGTAGAAATCAAAATGCTGGGAAATACACATCTGGTAATAATAACTCTGAATGTGAATGGAATGAACTCACCCATCAAGCACAAACAAATAGCAGAGTGGATGAGAAACCAAAACCCTACCATATGTTGTCTACAAGAAACACAAATGAGAGAGGTAGACATACACAGGGTAAAAGTGTTACAATTAAAGTAGTGGAAGCCATAAACTGTAACATTTAAAATAGTGGTTGCCTTAAATTGTGACTGCAGAAATATGGTTTCAAGACAGTGTCTTGTTTTAAATAAAAATATTAAGTGGTCGCTAGGGAAAAATTCCCAAATATGAAATATACCCAAGTCAGCTGGGTTTTATAGAGATTTTAATTAATGCAAATGAGGAATTAAAGAAAGGGAGAGAGAGAGAGAGAGAAAGGAAATAATGAGAAAAGGGCTAGACCAGCCTAGGCCAGCCTAGGCTGAAAGCCCTAAGAGAGAGATCAGTCAGTCTTTTATCAACTCACCACAAGATCTGTTTAAAGCAAGATTTTAGTGTTCAGAGAGACACCAGTTCAGCTTCAGCTAGCTCAATCTACAGCTGACTTTCCCAGCTGAATGACTCTCAGCTGAATCTTTCCAGCTGAATCCTCCCAGCTGAAATGAATAATAGAGACCTTTCTCAGCTCCTTTTTAAAGCTAATTTTCTCCTATGTCACTTCCCCTAAGCTCTTACATCTACCAATCACAGTAGACGTTTTCCAAAGGACAGACCATTCTTAATTCACACCTGAGTAGACTAAAACCTCTGAGTATGTTCTCACCTCTTTGCCCTTTGCAAGTTTACAAGTTGCCTGACTTTTATAGGTACTTAGCACCTTTTTGTATTAGATCTAAAAATAGGCACAGCTTAAGGGCTTTTGCATTACTATAAGTATGGGTTAAGTACTTTTCATTGTTCAGCAAGGAGTTTACAACTTTATCTTCCCCTAAGGCATGCTTAAGTATGGGTGAAGTAGAGTTCCCACATTCCTGATCAAGTACCTTCATTGTTTAAATGGGGAATGGTCTTAACCAAGTGTTCTGAAATAGGGTCTGAGAATTTTTAAGATTCACAAAAGTAAGAAGATGTAACCAAATCTACTGGGCATCAACTGATAAAAAGAAGGCAGGAGTCACAATCAGAATATCTGACAAAGCCAAAGTAAAAATAGATCTAGTCAAAAGAGATAAGTAATTACATCCTGATAAAAGGCAGTATAGACAATGAGGAAATATCAGTACCCCACATGTATGTGCCAAATGGCAGAGCATACAAATTTCTAAAGGAGAAACTAGTGGAGCTCAAGAATGCAATAGATAGAAAAACTATACTAGTGGGAGACCTGAACCTTCCTCTATCAGAACTAGATAAATCAAACCAGGTGGATTCACAAATAAATTCTATCAAACATTCAAAGAACAACTAATCCCAATATTATACAAACTATTTGATAGAATAAGCAAAGAGGGAGTTCTACCGAATTCCTCTTACAACATAAATATGGTACTGATTCCAAAGCCAGGCAGGTCAAAAACAGAGAAAAAAAAACTACAGACCAATCTCCTTAATGAATATAGTTGCAAAAATCTTAAATAGGTTACTAGCAAAGAGACTCCAACAAGTGATCACAAGGGTTATTCACTATGACCAGATAGGATTCATACCAGGAATGCAAGGATGGTTCAATATTAGGAAAACCATGCACATAATTGACCATATTAACAATCAAACCAACAAAAATCACATGATTATCTCAATAGATGCAAATTAGGTGAACACATAATAGTATACATGTCAGATTTTTGGGAAAGGAAAGATTTTAAAACCAAACAAGAGCTAAAAAAAATCACAAAATATAAAATAAATAATTCTGATTACATCAAATTAAAATGTTTTTGCACAAACAAAATGAATGCAACCAAAATTAGAATGGAAGCAAAAAATTTTGAAAAAATCTTCATGACAAAAGCCTCTGACAAGGTCTAATTACTCAGATTTATGAAGAGCTAAATTAATTATACATAAAATCAATCCATTCTCCAATTGATAAATGGGCAAGGGACATGAATAGGCAATTTTTAGTTAAAGAAATAAAAACTATTAATAAGCACATGAAAAAGGGTTCTAAATCTCTGATAATCAGATAGATGCAAATAAATACATCTCTGAGGTATCACCTCCTACCAAGCAGATTGGCTAACATGACAGCAATAGATAGTTATGAATGCTGGAGGGGATGTGGCAAAGTCAGGATATTAATGCATTGCTGGTGGAGTTGTGAATTGATCCAACCATTCTGGAGGGCAATTTGGAACTATGCCCAAAGGGCACTAAAAGACTGTATGCCCTTTGATCCAGGCATAGCACTGCTGGGCTTGTACCACGAAGATATAATAAGGAAAAAGACTTGTACAAAAATATTTATAGCTGAGCTCTTTGTGGTGGCAAAAAAATTGGAAAATGAGGGGATGCCCTTCAATTGGGGAATGGCTGAACAAATTATGGTATATGTTGGTGATGGAATACTATCAAAGGAATAATAAAGTGGAGGAATTCCATGGAGACTGGAACGACCTCCCGGAAGTGATGCAGAGCGAAAAGGAGCAGAACCAGGAAAACATTGTTCACAGAGACTGATACACTATGGTACAATCGAATATAATGGACTTTTCTATTAGCTGTAATGCAATGATCCTGAACAACTCAGAGAAATCTATGAGAAGGAATACTCTCCACATTCAGAGGAAAAACTGTGGGAGTAAAAACACAGAAAAAAACAACTGCTTGATTACATGCGTCAAGGGGACATGATTGGGATGTAGACTCTAAATCAACATCCTAGTGCAAACATCAACAACATGGAAATAGGTTCTGATCAAGGACACAGGTAATACCCAGTGGAATTGCATGTTGGTGGTGGGAAAGTTGGGGGGAGGGAAGGGAGGAAAATAATATGATTCTTGTAACTAAGGAATAATGTTCTAAATTAACTAAAAAAATAAAATCTAAAATTAAAAAAAGAACTACCTACTTTTTGCTGATAAAATAGAGAATCTCAGCCATGAACTTAGTAAACCTATACCCACTTTTTATCACAGAATTATTTCTGTATTGTTGAAGGCCAGAGTGTAGAGGTTCTTAGCCCCTTTTTTTAGTGTCATTTACCCTTTGCCAGTATGGTGAAGTATATGGAAACTAAGAATAATATAGTTTTTTTTTAATTCTTTTCTTCTACCTTAATATTACTTCTAAGGAGGACTAACAAGGGATAGATAATCAGGGGTTATGTGACTTGCTCAGGGTCACACAGCTAGGGAGTGATATGAACCCATGTCCTCCTGACTTTAAGTCTGATGCCCTATCCACTGTGACACCTAGCTTCCCCTAGAATAATGTTTGTAAACGCATTAAATAAAATGTATTGAATTACAAAGAAAGTCAAATATAGTGGAATGTAATTATTAAAATAATAAATTTTTGTAAAAGTATACAGATCCTAGGTTAAAAACCTCTACCATAGAGTTTGAATTACATCTCAGAAACTTTTAGCAGTGTGACCCTGAGTAACTCACCTAATGTCTTTATGTCTCAGTTTCCTCACATGTAAAAAGAGAAAGTTGTGCCCCTGAGGTTCCTTACAGCTTCAAGTCTATGATCCAATGGTTATGTACTTCTGTTCTTTTGAAACCCAGAAATGCAGATAGAACATGCCCACCTAGGAGTCATATAAATTTATACACAAGAGATGAATAGGGTTGAAGGTCCTCAAGCACCATGAGAACAGGTATCTGATGATTCCATATCATTCTGATATGGAGAAATCCATTTCAATAATTCTCATCCTGCCTTTATTAACTATCCCCTAGAGGTGAATGTTCTCCCACCTCACCTCTGACTGCTGGCGTTCCTGACTTCCACAAAGACAGTTTACTTCCTACCTTCTGTTGTCCCTTCTTTCTGAGATCACTTTCCATTTCCATTTGTAATAGTAGAATTATATAGATAAGAGTAAGTTTTAAGAGAAGTTGAAGATTGTCTTTAAGGGGCTACCATGGGCACACACTAGGAACTTTGGAGAGAGCATTCTAGAATGCAGGGAGCAGAGGAAGAAGAGTTTGGAAGGTACACCCGGCACTTCCTGACCAAGCTAGGAGAGGAAAAGCTGCTTCTGTGAGCTTTCCTACCTCAAGCCTTTGGTGGATGAATGGAAACCTTCAAACCATTTTGAAAACCAGTTTTCTTACTGGGTAGACATCGTATGTATCTTGTATGTACATAGGTGTTTGCTTGATGTCTTCCTTATAGACTATGATGTCCTTGAAAGAAGAAACTGTTTTTTCTTCCTTATATCTCCAGTACTTAGCATAGTTCCTCGCTCATAACAGGCATTTTTAAAAGTGGTTGTTGACCAACTGACTTATTTTGGCTTCCCTATAATCAAAATGAATAACCTCAAGTCAGTGTCAGGAGGCATTGTGATTCAATTCAGGTCAAATCAACAAACATTTATTGAGAGGCTGCTGTGTGCAAGGTACCCTTCCTCGTATTAAGTAGGTCATTTTAAATCCCTGGCATCAAAAAGTGAAATAACTGAGCCTTAACAACCAGCTGAGTTACTGTTATATCTGGGGACTGATTTTTCATCTGCAATTGTCCGATATATCGCATCAATTTAGGGTCAATATTGTTCCTGTTTCCTGTGGCTGACCATTTGGGAAGAGCAATAGCTTCTACTTCTGAGTTCCATACAAAGACATCACCCACCTCTCCAAGTCTACTTCATTCAATAGCAGCATCTTCTATTACTGTAGCAAATGCACTGCACAGTGACTCCCAAGTTCTATGGCTGTATGTCTCTGATAGGAAACTTTTCCACCTGGAATGTGCCTGGGGCAAGACGGTCACTCTCTAGGTAACTCTTCTATTGCTCATCTTGTGCCTAGCCAATTCCATGTGCTTTATACTTGTGGCTGGTGTCTTCCCAAGGTCTCTGACATCTGGTCCCCAACCCCCACAGGATAGCTGCTCTCCACTGAGGCAACCAGACTCATTCAGTTGGAACAACCAGGAAATTTTGCCTTGACACAGTATTCCAGTGTTGTTGATATATTGTTCTTGTTAGTTTTATGGTCTTGAAATCAGTAACAGACGGCAACGTGTCTCATGTGGATCTGACAAAACCATATGTATAATTTTATACACAGATCTAGTGATTCACTGCTTTATTGGCCACCCCACACACAGGTCCTTGTGAATATGGGGCCTCATCATTACTATTATTTTTAAAACAAATCAACAAACATATTTTTATGTTAAAATTACATATAAAGAGAAAATAGCCATTATTTATTTATATATGTGTGTATATATGGAAGCATATTCTTGCTCATATTTTATAGGTATTGCTTTGAAAAATATAGCTATTATATAACTTTTTTGGTTGCTTTTGCTCACTTCTTTTCATTTGTTACAAGAGAGGCTTCAGTTGCAAAAAAAAGGTTGGTGGTAAAGGGGTACAGGTATTACTGTGATACAACATCAAAAGAAATCAATAAAATAATCAATTTCTAAAAATTGATTGAATTTTCATGAAGAAAAAAGCTAACCAAAGTGCCACTGATATTCCTCATTATTATTATTATTATTTAATTTTCCATTTTTCCAGATTTTAATATTTTTCTGACATTTTGAAATTCATGTACTTACCCTCCCTCCCATTCTTCCCCCATCCCTAAGAAGGCAGGTAATATGATATGGATTGTACATATAATTACCATATAATACCTATTTCCGTGCTTATCTTGTTGTGAAATGAGATATATTTCTTACATCAGAGAAAAATTCATGGAGGAAATAAAGTAGGGAATGATATATTTCAATCTGCTTTTGGATGCTGTCTATTCCTTCTATGGTGGTAGATGTCCTTTTTTAACTTAAATTCCTTATTTCCCTATTTTAAAAAAATCTTATCTTCTGTCTTAGAATCAATACTAAGTATTGGTTCCAAAGGGGAAAAAAAGCAGTAAGAGCTAGGCAATGGGGGTTAAGTGATTTACCCAGGGTCACCCAACTAGGAAGTATAGGTCAGATTTAAACCCAGGACCTAGCTCTATATCCCTTGAGCTACTTAGCTGCCCCATAGGCCTCCCTATTATTAAAGCTTATCTCTAAAGAGAAAACTTATGGTGCTTTTGTAACCTCTCCTCCCCTTTGATATTTTCAAGTATTGCTCCATTAAGACCTTCCTTCCATCTTGCTTCTCTTTGACCACCAAAATTCTTGCCCACAGTTTGTTATCATAATATGCAGGGAACTTCTATTACCACTTGCCCATCTAATGACCAGTCTACTAGTGATGAGTCTAAGATGATTAAATTTGACAATTACCATGGATAATTCATATTTAGATCTTTCTAAGTTGGGGACTATTTCTTTCTCTGGAATATCTAGTTCAATTCAGTGAATATTTATTAAGCATTTATTATGGGCTAGGCACCATACTAGATGTGGTAAAGATGCAAAGATAAAAATAAGCAGAACCTATCCTTAAAGAACGATATACTTATACATACATATACTTTGAGTCAATATTAAATGTTCACTGATACATATATAAAAAGTATGTATAAAGTTATATAGAGAGAAAGAGAGACAAAGAAATGGAGAGACAGATAGAGACATTGTGGGTTCATAAGATCATGGAACATAGGTCTAGAAGAACCTTAAAGATTGTTTAATTAAAACTTCTTAATTTCTTTTCAATTAAAATATATTACTATCTATTGACTTTACTTTATACTATCTGGAAGAAGATTCACACACCCTCAGAAAGTGAACTCTTCATTGTAGCAAAGAATAAAAATTAAATAAAAATAACTGGTGTGATAGTTATGTCTGACAATGTTTACAACATTCTGTCCTTTAATGTTCTTTCTCTTTTTTTCTTTTCTTTTCTGTAGGGAAAGTGTATTTCATTATCTTTTTTTTCCTTTTCATGATTATTGTAGGTTTTTCAACTATTCATACTTTTATTTTAAAACAAAACATGGGAAGCGGTATATGAAGTTATGAAGATTGAAATGAGCAGAACCACGAAAACAGTAAATATGGCTACAGAAAACTTGTTTGGAGAATGTCTTGTGTATGTTTACCTCCAGAGAAATAACTTATAAATAGGAATAAATGAGATAGTTTTTCTTATACATCTTTTTATATATCTTTTATATAAGATATATATATATCTTATATAAGATATATATATATATATATATATCTTCTTATATATCTTTTTGCCAATTAATGCTTTCTCTAATGGGAGGAAGGGAGTTATCTGGATATTTTAATATATCAAATAAACATAAATAAATTTAAATTTTAAAAATTAGTTATAGTTTTGATTTCTCCTAGGGATCTTTTTATTTTCATTATTAAGATCATCAGGCATATTTTTTCTTTGGGTTCTGCTTATTGCACTCTGACAAGTTCATAGAAGTCTTTCTGTTTCTCTAGATTCTTCCATTTTGTAATTTATTAGTGCATCAAAATATTCTAAAACAATTATACGATATAGTTTTTAGCAATTTCATAATTAAGGGATAGATACTTTACTAGCTCAAAAAATGTTGCTATGAATATTTTGGGTTATATTGGACTTTTGATTCTGTTCTTATTTCCTTGAATAGACCTCTTGTTTTATAGAAGAGAAACAAATCCTAGCAAGTTCAATGATTTGCCTAGAGTCACTAAGGTAATAATTAGCACTGAGCTGGAAATGGGGCATCCTCAGATAGTTTGCAATGGACCAAGAAAGAGTTTGTTTTCAGGGAGATAAGAACATATAAGATTTTAAAAAAAATTTCTCACTAAGGTCCAGTGTTCCTGTTGGACTCCTTGGAGAGGTTACATATGAATAGAAAACATTCTACTCAGATATCAGTCTTATGTTTGAGTTAAACTAATGTAAAATGACCAAATTTTGAGTTATTATATCCAACAATTTTGTTGTTGGCTGTGGAATAGGAACAGATACCCAGTGCCAATTGAATTAGTATGAACTATTTATTTTAATTTTAAAAATATGTAATTTTCTAATGAAGAAAGTCTTCATTCAATGCCTTATTGTGACATGGGTGTGACTTTACAAGCACTGGCAAATTCCACTATGCCAAAAAGACTGAGTTTAGTCCTAGCAATGCCTATGCTGATTCTCTGAAAGTCAGTCTAAGTATACAGAGGCTCATTAATAGTAGACTGGCTACTAGATAAATAATTCCTTGGTCACAGCAACCTAGCAGAATGTAATAAAGGTGTCTGACTTGGAATCAGAAGACCTGAAATTCATTCACCTGCCATCTGTACCACCCTCTGTCAATTGACCTAACTTTGATGGGCCTCAGTTACCTCACCTGTAACATAAAGGTGTTGGATTTTGATAATTTTAAAATTCTTTTAATCACTTAACCCAGTGTCTCAGAGCTTTGCATAGTTCATCACAGATAATAAATATTTAATAAGTGCTATCAACTGACTGATTGACTTCTAGCCTAAATCTAGACTACTAAATCTAGACTCCTTCTTCAAGAGAAGGGAAAACACCACATGTCTTCCAGTTCTATGCAGCCCCTTTCTGATAATACAGTGACAGTGGAACTAAAGAGTGTTAAAAAGGTTCATTTTATTGAATTTAATGTATTTTATTTTATGAATACTTCATGGGATGCTATACAAGAGTAAATTATGGAATACTACAATCTCTAAAGAATTTAATTGGCAGACCACTCAAAGGGCAATGGAGAGGAATGGATCAATAGGCTACAACATATCACCAATGAAAAATTGTGCACTGGAAGCAGTATGAAATTGATCATCAAAGAAATATAGAGCCAGCAAATGACAGGGGCCATAGTATGTACTATTTTTTAGCAGATTCTCTCCTCTTTTCCATGGACAAAAGTCCATGGATTTTTTTGTGTACTGTACTGATACCAATAGTCAGACAGAAAGAACTAGTTGCCCTCTCAAACGGTTATCTGAATCCCACTCTATCTCTTAACAATGTAATCAGATTCCCATTCTTCCATGCTTAATTCAGCCTTAATACCATCAATGCATCTATATCAAACAGTATCTACCATGAAAACAATGATAAAGTTATAGATTCTGATATGAATGGGACTCTAGAGGCCACTGAATCCAACTCCATCATTTTGCAGATGAGGAGTTTGAAAACTGGGTCTTCCTGACTCTGTTAATCTCAGGACTCAATTCACTATGCCACCTATTTGCTTTGTCCATTTTTTCTCTGTCCTTTTCCATTGATGAATAAAGTTGTATAAAATGAGCTCACAAATAATCCTCTAGCAGGTCAAAGTGACCATAATACCAATGTTATTTTTTTAAAAAATAACTCCAGAAGAACCTCAATAAGCCAAGATAATGCTTGTCTGTTGACTAGCTCCATTCCACTTAATTATTTAATGATGGTTTATCATGGTTGAATTTCTTTTTAGTCAATTTAGATCTTTGATCATAAGCTAAAAAAGGATCATTGTTCAGTTTCATGCCCCTTATATTACAGATAAGAAAAATGAAGGCTAGAAAACTGAAGCAACCTGCCAAGGTCATACAGTTAGTAAGGATTTGAGATATATTTTCTCAGTGGTGTCAAATTAAAATAGAAATGGGGCTACTAAACCATAAGCATCCCTACAGAAATATATTGATTTAGAATACTTCATATCAACATTATCTGTTTTATTATACTTTTATTTATTCTGTTAAATGTTTTCCAATTACATTTTTATTTGATTTGGGCCACATTTGAAAGTGTTTATGCTGTCTGCAGATCATGTATTCAAAACTTGCAACCTAGGACACTGACTTTATGGATTGCAAATAATTCCTCATATTGTCAAGATTCATTGCCTATTTTACTATTTTTTAACTCCTTGCTCATTAGGTTGAACACCACCCTTTGCATATAGATATCTTTCTCTTCCCATACTAGGGATGTCTATGGAACAATTCAAGGGGGTTCTATTCTTAATTCCTGTCTGTACTCAAAAACCTGAAGGATTAGAATAAAAATGGTTAGTTTAATTCAATTTAATTAATATTTATTAAGTGATACATATGTGCCAAATACCATGGTAGATATTGCAATATAAGACCAAAAGAAATAATTGTGATCCCAAGGAGGTTAAAGTATACTGGGAGGCAGGATTGGGAATCATCTACAGAAAAAATACAAAATTTTTTAAAAAGTAGTTTGGGGCATAGAGAGAAAGATGGGGCTGGGGGGGGGGAATTTTCTTTCCCTTCCAAATAGAGTGGAACCTTTAATAGATGAAGGGCTTTCTCTCTTAAAGGAAGGGGAAATAGACCTATGAGGCAGATGCTTATATCTCTATAATTTCTGGTAAATAACAATAGCACTTTATATTCTAAAATCTCAGTCTTCCTTCTCCATATCTTTGTACTGGCTGTCCTCCAGGCATGGAAGGCCATTCCTTCTTTCCACTGAGTTGTTTCAGTTATATCTGATGCCTCAGAACCCCATTTGGGGTTGTCTTGGCAAAGATATTAGAATGGTTTGCCATTTCTTGTCTTTATCTTGTTTTACACATGAAGAACTGAGGAAAACAGGGTTAAGTGACTTGCCCAAGGACATACAGTTAGTAAATGTCTGAGGCCAGATTTAAACTCAAGGACTTCCTAATTCCAGAGTCAGCACTCTATCCATTAAGTCACCTAGCTTTTTCATTCAAGTCTCAATTCAAAATACTACTTTCTGTTTGATGCCTTTTCTGGTTATATATGTTAAGATGTCAACTTACATGTTGACTTCTCCATTAGAGTTTTAAGTTCTTTGAAAGCAGAAACGTCTTTATATCCCTAGAATTTAGGACAATGCCTTGTACATTGTAAAATAATACTTATTCACTGATTAGAAATTCAACCACTATTCTTTCACACTTTCAAGTTCTCTTATCTCAGTTTTATCTGTTGATGATGAAGCTTTATCCTTTACCATGCAACTAGTATCAGTCAACTCCAGTGTCCCAGACTCCTATCTTATCTTAGCTTGTCAGTTCTGGTATGTACATTTCTCTTACTTTTCTCCAAACCACAATAAAGTATGCATGTTGTCCCTTTATCTTATAAGGAATGTTGTCTTCTTCTGGGTTACAAGGTCAGTTTACAAGCATTACTAAGCATCCACTATTTGCTCAGCACTGTGCTAAAAATTCAGAACAAATAAACATAAAGAACAAATGGAGAAAAATACTGTTTTCTCTTTCCCCTCCTCTTATGCCCCAGCAGTTAGTACCTGGGCCAATCAATTGCCTTGAAGTTTCCATATGTTTCAAGGAGACATTTAACAGAACAGAAGAAAGCAGAAGCTGCCTACCTTTGTCTTACATTCTTGTTATCATATCAGAAAGTCCCTGTACCCTTTATAAAGGGAAGCTTAATCTTAACAATGATATAAATAGCAAGAATGCACTAATTACTGGAAATTGTATTTTTATAAATGAATTCAACACTATGAGAAAAAAAAAAGATACATTTTAGGCAATTTGACATGTAAAGAGAGAGGAGGGTAAATTTATATCACCATGGTGATATTGAAAGTTAGAACTGAGTTGAGTTTGGTGTTCCTAGTTTTTCTCAAAGAATTAATGCCTCTATTAATTAATAAGTGTGCAGTTAGTGGGGTCCCAGAAAGCCACAGCTATATCAGTGGGGAGATCAAGAGCTAACAAAAAAGGTTAAAAGACAGAAGCATATTTTTATATACTTAAATTTTTCTTACCTGTGTACAACTGTATCCTTCCAGGAGAATGTAAACTCCTTGAGGTCACTGACTAATTTGTTTTTGCTTTTGTATCCTCAGTAGCTAACTCTGTGGTTGGTATGCAATAAAAGTTTTTAGAAGAATATTTATTATGTTCCTGCTATGAATCAAATGTGCTTGGCTCTAGAGTTACAAAGACAAAGATGAAGCAGTATTTGCCATGAGAAACTTATATGGTATTATCAGGAAATAATACATACATATATAAGTTATTGAAAAATGAAAAGTAATATGTTGACTTTTAAAAAATCGAATTTTTAGTTATATATGGGATTGATGAACAGGTAAGGTTGTAAATTCTTCATTTATTGAAGCTAGTGGTTGATATAAATACACACACATACATATGTATGTATGTATATATAAATATATGTATATATATATATATATATATATAAAGAGAGACAAAGACAGAGTTTTAATTGTGTGGAAAATTATTTGTAGTTGTGTTCATATAATTCCTGCTTTTCTTGGCAGATATATTCCTAAATATTTTATATTGTCTAGGGTGATTTTAAATGGAATTTCTCTTTTCTAACTTTTGCTGCTGAATTTTATTGAAAATATATAGAGGGGGCAGCTGGGTAGCTCAGTGGATTGAGAGCCAGCCCTAGAGATGGGAGGTCCTAGGTTCAAATCTGGCCTCAGACACTTCTCAGCTGTGTGACCCTGGGCAAGTCACTTGACCCCCATTGCCTAGCCCTTACCACTCTTCTGCCTTGAAGCCAATACACTATATTGACTCCAAGAAGGAAGGTAAGGGTTTAAAAAAAAAAAGAAAATACATAGAAATGCTGATGATTTATGTGGGTTTATCTTGTACCCTGCAACTTTGCTAAAGTTGTTAATTATTTCTACTAGATTTTCGTTGATTTTCTAGTATTCTCTAGGTATACCATCATATCATCTGCAAAGAGTGATATTTTAGTTTCCTCATTGCCTACTTTGCTCCTTTCCATTTCTTTTTCTTCTCTAATTGTGATTTGCTAGCATTTTAGTACAATATTAAATAGCAGTGGTGATAATGGGCATCCTGATCATATTAGGAAAGTTTCTAACTTTTCCCCATTGCAGATGATACTTGGTGATGGTTTTCAATAAATACTGCTTATTATTTTGAGGAAAGACCTTTTTTATTCCTATATATTTTTTGTTTTGTTTTCAATAGGAATGGGTGTAATATTTTGTCAAAGGTTTTTTCTGCATCTATTGATATAATCATTTGATTTTTGTTGGTTTGATTATTGATGTGATCAATTATGTCCACATGGACGTTTTCCCTAATATTGAAGTAGTCTTGCATTCCTGGTATAAATCCCACCTGATCATAGTGAATAATTCTTATGATAGGTTGCTCCAGTCTTTTAGATAGTATTTAATTAGTAGTATTTAATTTAAGATTTTTGAACTTATGTTCATTAAGGAGATTATTCTATAGTTTTCTTTCTCTGTTTTTGGTCTTTCTGGTTTGGGAATCAGTACCATATTTGTGTCATAAAAAGAATTTGGTAAGACTCCTTATTTGCTTATTTTGTCAAACAGTTTGTAAAGTGTTGGGATTAATTGATCTCTGAAATGTTTGATAGAATTCACTTGTGAATCCATCTCATCATGGAGATTTTTTCTTAGGGAGTTCCTTGATGGCTTGTTTAATTTTTTTTATATAGAATTATTTAAATATTCAATTTCATTTTTTGTTAGTCTAGGCAATTTATATTTTTGTAAATATTCATCTATTTTTGCCTAGATTGCCATATTTATTGTCATATAATTGGTTGAAATAGCTCTTAATGATTGCCTTAATTTCCTCTTCATTAGAGGTGAGATCCCCTTTCTATTCATGATACTGTTCATTTGATTCTCTTCTTTCTTTTTAAAATTAGATTAACAAATACTTTATCTATTTTATTTGTTACTTTGGTTTTTTTTTACATACGAGCTCCTAGTCTTATTTATTAGTTTGGTAGTTTGTTTACTTTCAATTTTATGAATTTCTCCTTTAATTTTTAGGATTTCCAATTTGGTTTCTATCTGAGGATTTTTAATTTGTTCTTTTTCATTTTTTTTAGTTGTATGCCCAGTTTTTTGATCTCCTCTTTCTCTTTTTTGTTATGTAAATATCCCCTGAGTAGTTTCTGTTTTTTTGTTATATAAATAAATACCCCCCCCCCCCAGTACTGCTTTGGCTATATCCCATAAATTTTGATATGTCATTTCCTCATTAGCATTCTCTTCAATGAAATCAGAAATTGTTTCTATGATTTGTTCTTTAACCCACCAGTTTTGGAGAATTAGATTATTTAATTTCCAATTAATTTTAAGTGCCTCTCCATTGTAAAAGGGAAGGGGAATTTGGGGATGTGAAGGAACAGATTGTTTTGGGTGAGTGGCAGTAGGGTGACTGTGGGTTGAAAAGCTAACAGACACTCTGACCAGGACAGAACCTTGTCTGAGATCACACAGACCACTTAGCAAAATGAGAAAGTAGGTTTAATTAAAGAGAAAAGGCTAAAAGGGTATCAGATAACCCTAAGGCTTATTTTCTAACTAATACCCAGGGATCTAATGTCTCTACACTAATCCTCACCTCGATGACCTAAAGAAAACCCAAGTCCCTGCTCTACCTAAATCTGTACTACCTCCTACCCCCTTAGGTGGTATTAGAGGTAGTGGTCAAATGGCAGTTAGGCAGGATCTGTAAAAATTAAATTAGTCTCTAGTAATAAAAATATTATATTTTAAGAAGTTTATTAAGGATTATTGGAAAATCAAGGATACAAAATAATAACCATGTTTGTACCCATGGCTGATTAGCCCATTCATAATCCTTGCGCTTGGCTTACTTACTACATCATTGCAATGGAAGAGCCAGAGGTAGGCATTACTGCCAATTAAATACTAATTGTGATCTTGCTCAGGTGGAGGAGACTCAGGTGAGATTATACGGAAGTCTGGGAAATACCAAGGACTTCTGTCAATTGAAGTCTAGAGTTCAAAATCTCCATTTTTACATACCCCCCACCCCCCGAGAGCCGAGGAAGGCTAGTCTCTCTGAAGGGTCTTGTAAATATACCAACTTTGAAATTACAATAATTTGAGGATAAGAAGAAAAAAGAACAAAACCAATAATTGCTAGGAGCATTGACAAAAAGCCAGTTAGGGGGAAGTCCCCTTTGGCATAAGAGTATACATACAAAATATATGTTCAATCAACCTTCACTTCAATCAACTGCACCCCAAGGTTCATTCTGGATCTTCCTGTAGTAGCTTGTGGTCTGTGGAGGCATCTTCATGGTGTCTTCTCCAAACAGTTCGCTTTATGGATTCAGAGAGGTAGCATGTTTCTTAACCTAAAATTACTCTCTAAAGGAATTTAAACCTTGCAATTTAAAATAATAATAGTTATACATTCCCCCACCCCCTGAAGAGGGTGATGGAAAAACACAGGGATCATTTAGGGATGCATGGCTGAGTATATGAATCAATTGGCAAAAGAAATCACAAACATAAAAAATTCAAATAAAAAAGAATTTCTGGATGAAATATAGACTATCAAAGTCTTATGTGTAAAAATCCCAAGTAAAGGAAAAATAAATCTATAACAGGTCCTTGAATCAGGGCTCAATTAAAATGATATAAGCAATTAGGCATTTGCCCAGTCAGTAGCCAGGACTACAGAAAGTTGACACACTATGAAAGCCAGAAAAGGGACTAGATTATAGGAGCCAGGTAGGAGCCAAATTTGAGATACTTGTCTGTAAGTATTTTCACAAAGAATGGTAGATACAAAGAAGGCCTATGTCTTAACATATGTGATGTGTCACAACCTCGAGTCACACTAGGTTCCAGTCCTTTGTATTAGCTTAGAAGTGCATCAATCCTTCCTGGATTGGTTTCTTCTTTTTCTTTTTCCACCTGTGTGCTCTTTTGGCACTATTCAGGTTAAGTCTGCGCTCCTTTTTTGTATTCTCTTGTCTTGGAATCAGACAGAATCATTAATCAAAGTCCCATAAATTTTCTTTTTCTTTTTTTAATTTTTATTTGGTCATTTCCAAACATTATTCATTGGAAACAATGATCATTTTCTTTTCTTCCCTCCCCACCATCCCACCACCTCTCCCATAGCCCTCTCGCGATTCCGTGTTCTTGATTCAAACCCATTTCCATGTTGTTGGTATTTGCATTAGAGTGTTCATTCTGAGTCTCTCCTCAGTCATATCCCCTCTACCCCTGTAGTCAAGCAGTTGCTTTTCATCGGTGTTTTTACTCCCACAGTTTATCCTCTGCTTGTGGATAGTGTTTTTTAGATCCCTACAGATTGTTCAGGGACATTGCATTGCCACTAATGTAGAAGTCCATCACCTTCAATTGTACCACAATGTATCAGTCTCTGTGTACAATGTTTTCCTGGTTCTGCTCCTTTTGCTCTGCATCACTTCCTGGAGGTTGTTCCAGTCTCCATGGAATTCCTCCACTTTATTATTCCTTTTAGCACAATAGTATTCCATCACCAACATATACCACCATTTGTCCAGTCATTCCCCAATTGAAGGGCATCCCCTCATTTTCCAATTTTTGGCCACCACAAAAAGTGCAGCTATGAATATTCTTGTACAAGTCTTTTTCCTTATTATATCTTTGGGGTACAAACCCAGCAGTGCTATAGCTGGATCAAAGGGCAGACAGTCTTTTATCACCCTTTGGGCATAGTTCCAAATTGCCCTCCAGAATGGTTGAATCAATTCACAATTCCACCAGCAATGAATTAGTGTTCCTTACTTTGCCACATCCCCTCCAGCATTCATTACTTTCCATAGCTGTTATGTTAGCCAATCTGCTAGGTGTGAGGTGATACCTCACAGTTGTTTTGATTTTCATCTCACTGATTATAAGAGATGTAGAACACTTTTTCATGTGCTTATTAATAGTTTTGATTTCTTTGGCTGAGAACTGCCTGTTCATGTCCCTTGCCCATTTATCAATTGGAGAATGGCTTGATTTTTTGTACAATTGATTTAGCTCTTTGTAAATTTGAGTAATTAAACCTTTGTCAGAGGTTTTTATGAAGATTGTTTCCCAATTTGTTGCTACCCTTCTGATTTTAGTTACATTGGTTTTGTTTGTAAAAAAACTTTTTAATTTGATGTAGTCAAAATAATTTATTTTGCATTTTGTGACTATTTCTAAGTCTTGCTTGGATTTAAAATCTTTCCCTTCCCAAAGGTCTGACATGTATACTATTCTGTGTTCACCTAATTTACTTATAGTTTCCTTCTTTATGTTCAAGTCATTCACCCATTCTGAATTTATCTTGGTGTAGGGTGTGAGGTGGTGATCCAAACCTAATCTCTCCCACACTATCTTCCAATTTTCCCAGCAGTTTTTATCAAATAATGGATTTTTGTCCCAAAAGCTGGGGTCTTTGGGTTTGTCATAAAGTTTCTTGCTGAGATCATTTACTCCAAATCTATTCCACTGATCCTCCTTTCTGTCTCTTAGCCAGTATCAAATTGTTTTGATAACCACTGCTTTATAGTAGAGTTTGAGATCTGGGACTGCAAGTCCTCCTTCCTTTGCATTTTTTTTTCATGATTTCCTTGGATATCCTTGATCTTTTGTTCTTCCAAATTAACTTAGTTATGGTTTTTTCTAATTCAGCAAAGAAGTTTTTTGGTAGTTCAATGGATTTGGCACTAAATAAGTAAATTAATTTGGGTAGGATTGTCATTTTTATTATGTTAGCTCATCTCACCCATGAGCAATCAATGTTTTTCCAATTGTTTAGATTTAGTTTTAGCTGTGTGGAAAGTGTTTTGTAGTTGTGTTCATATAGTTCCTGTGTTTGTCTCGGCAGATAGATTCCTAAGTATTTTATATTGTCTAGGGTGATTTTAAGTGGCATTTTGCTTTCTAATTCTTGCTGCTGAAGTGGATTAGAGATATATAGAAATGCTGATGACTTATGCGGGTTTATTTTGTATCCTGCAACTTTGCTAAAGTTCTTGATTATTTCAAGTAACTTTTTGGTTGATTCTCTATCCTTAAGTAAACCATCATATCATCTGCAAAGAGTGATAGCTTGATCTTCTCATTGCCAATTTTAATACCTTCAATTTCTTTTTCTTCTCTAATTGCTACTGCTAGTGTTTCTAGTACAACGTTAAATAATAGAGGTGATAATGGGCATCCTTGTTTTACTCCTGATCTTATCGGAAAGGCTTCTAGTTTATCCCCATTGTAGATGATGTTTGCTGATGGTTTTAGATATATACTGTTTATTATTTTTAGGAAAGGCCCTTCTATTTCTATACTTTCTAATGTTTTTAATAGGAATGGGTGTTGTATTTTATCAAAGGCTTTTTCTGCATCTATTGAGATAATCATGTGATTTTTGTCAGTTTGCTTTTTAATATGGTCAATTATGTGGATGGTTTTCCTAATATTGAACCATCCTTGCATTCCTGGTATTAATCCTGCCTGGTCATAGTGGATGACCCTTGTGATGACTTGCTGGAGCCTTTTTGCTAGTATCCTATTTAAGATTTTTGTGTCTATATTCATTAGTGAGATTGATCTATAGTTTTATTTCTCTGTTTTTGATCTGCCTGGCTTTGGGATCAGTACCATGTTTGTGTCGTAGAATGAATTTGGTAGAACTCCTTCTTGGCCTATTCTGTCAAATAGTTTGTTTAATATTGGGATTAGTTGTTCTTTGAATGTTTGATAGAATTCATTTGTGAATCCATCTGGACCTGGGGATTTTTTCTTAGGGAGTTCTTTGATGGCTTCTTCAATTTCTTTTTTCTGAAATGGGGTTGTTAAGGTAATTTATTTCTTCATCTTTTATTCTAGGCAATTTATAATTTTGTAAGTATTCATCCATATCACCTAGATTGCCATATTTGTTGCCATATAATTGGGCATAGTAGTTTTTAATGATTGCCTTAATTTCCTTTTCATTAGAGGTGAGGTCTCCTTTTTCATCTTAGATACTGTCAATTGGTTTATTTCTTTCCTTTTTTTAATTAGACTGACTAGTACTTTATCTATTTTGTCTGTTTTTTAAAAGTACCAGCTTCTAGTCTTATTTATTAAATCAATAGTTCTTTGACTTTCAATTTTATTAATTTCTCCTTTGAGTTTTAGGATCTCTAATTTAGTCTTCATCTGAGGATTTTTAATTTGTTCACTTTCTAGTTTTTTAATTGGCATGCCCAATTCATTGACCTCTGCCCTTCTTAATTTGTTAATATATGAAATCAAGGATATACATTTCCCCCTGAGTATTGCTTTGACTGCATCCCATAGGTTTTGAAAGGATGTCTCATCATTGTCATTTTCTTCAATGAAGTTATTAATTGTTTTCTATGATTTGTTCTTTAACTAACTGGTTTTGGAGAATCATATTGTTTAATTTCCAATTAATTTTCGATTTACCTCTCCATGTTCCCTTACTAATTATTATTTTCATTGCATTGTGATCTGAGAAAGTTGCATTTATTATTTCTGCTCTTTTGCACTTGTTTGCAATGTTTTTATGCCCTAATACATGGTCAATTTTTGTGAATGTACCATGTGCTGCTGAAAAGAAGGTATATTCCTTTTTGTTCCTATTTATTTTTCTCCACGTCTACTAACTCTATTTTTTCTAAGATTTCATTCACTTCTCTTACCTCTTTCTTATTTATTTTTTGGTTTGATTTATCTAGTTCAGATAGAGGAAGGTTCACGTCTCCCACTAGTATAGTTTTTCTATCTATTTCGTCCTTGAGTTCCTCTAGTTTCTCCTTTAGAAATTTGGATGCTACACCATTTGGTGCATACATGTTGAGTACAGATATTTCCTCACTGTCTATACTGCCTTTTATCAGGATGTAATTACCTTCCCTATCTCTTTTAACTAGATTTATTTTTACTTTGGCTTTGTCTGATATCATGATTGCGACTCCTGCCTTCTTTTTGTCAGTTGATGCCCAATAGATTTGGCTCCACCCTTTTACTTTCACCCTATGTGTATCTACCTTTCTCATATGTGTTTCTTGTAGACAGCATATGGTAGGGTTTTGGCCTCTAATCCACTCTGCTATTTGCTTGCATTTTATGGGTGAGTTCATTCCATTCACATTTAGAGTTATTATTACTAGCTGTGTATGTCCCAGCATTTTGATTTCTGCTCCTTTTCCTGCCTTTTCTTCTTTTACTATTTCCTTCTACACCAATGTTTGATTTTGAACAGTCCCCCTTGTTCCCACCCTTATTTTACTTCCCTTTCTACCCCCTCCCTATTTCCCCCCCCTTATTTTCCCTGTAGTCTTTCTAAAGTTAGCCCCTCCCCCGCTCCCTCCCTGTCTTGTACTGCTTCCCTTCCCACCAGACCGTATGTTACCCTTCTACTCCCCTATAGGGTGCAAATCTATTCTCTGCCCCAATGGATTGGATTGTTTTTCCCTCTTTGAGTCACTTTCAAAGCACGTAAAAGATGAGTATTTCCTGTCTCCGACCTCTTTACCCTTCCAGTGTATTGATGTTCTCCCCTCTCCCACCATGAGCTTCTTTATGACATATAAATTTGCCCCCATTTGTTTCTTTTCCCATTTCTTTTAATATTAACCTATTTTAAGCTCTAGTTATATATATATATGCATACTCATGCGTATATATTTTTGCATGCATATATCTATATACCTATTTATGTCTTGTCCTTTCATCCTATACAGTTTGTTGCTATTCCCTCTAAGTATACTTCTTTTTGCTGCCCAGGTAATAAGAACAGTTTTTAAGAGTTATCAGTGACCTCTTTACTTATAGGGATACATATCATTTTAACTTATTGAGTCTCTTAAAATTTTTTTTCTTTTCCCCCCTCTTTTTTAATTACCTTTTGATGATTTTCTTGAGTTCTGTGCTTGGACATCAAAGTTTCTGTTCAAGTCTGGTCTTTTCTTTACAAATTCTTGAAATTCTTCTATTTTGTTGAATGACCATACTTTCCCCTGAAAGAATATAGTCAGTTTTTCTGGGTAGTTGATTCTTGGTTGTAGACCTAGTTCCCTTGCTTTCCGGAATATCGTATTCCATGCCTTTCTTTTTTTCAGTGTGGATACAGCCAGATCCTGAGTTATCCTCACTGTGGTTCCTTGGTATCTGAATGACTTCTTCTTGGCAGCTTGTAATATCTTTTCTTTGGTCTGATAGTTCTTGAATTTGGCTATAACATTCCTGGGTGTTGTCAGTTGAGGATTAAGTACAGGAGGTAATCTGTGGATTCTTTCAATCTCCACTTTTCCCTCTTGTTCAAGGATTTTGGGGCAGTTTTCTTTAATAATTTCCTGTAATATAATGTCCAGGCTTTTTCTTTTGTCATGGTCTTCTGGTAGGCCAATAATTCTTAAATTGTCTCTCCTTGAACAATTTTCTAAATCCTCTGTTTTGTGAATGAGATGCTTCATATTTTCCTCAAGTTTTTTATTCTTTTGGTTTTGTTTTATAGTGTTCTGCTGCCTTGTGACGTCATATGATTCTAGGTGTTGTATCCTGGTTCTTAAAGACTGGATTTCATCCTTAGTTTTTTGGTTGTCCTTTTCCTTTTGGTCAGATTTTCTTTGGAGATCATCTTTCATTTTATTCACCTCATCTTTCATCTGCTTTGCCTCATCTTTCATCTCCTCTGCCTCATTTTCCAGTTGGTTGATTTTGGCTTTCAAGACACTATTTTCTGTTTCCAGATGACTTATCTTAGTTTTTAAGTTCTTTTCCCAATTGCCTTCAGCCTCTCTTAATTGTGTTTTGAATTGCATTTTAAGTTCTTCCAAAGCCTGTATCCAATTTGCTGGGATTTCTGATTTTTCCTTTACTGGGTCCTCCTCCTCTGTTTCATTCCCTCTTTGCTCATTACCTGTGCAGAAGATGTCTATTATAATTTCTTTCTTCTTTTTCTGTTGTTTGCTCGAGTTTACCCCTTCTTTGCTCCCCGTATTTGGCTGTGATCTTGCTCCTCTCATTTTGTTTTGGTTTTGCGGCTGTCAGTCTCCCCTCTTGGAGCTTTGTCAGATCTCTTGGTACAGTCTCTAGGGGAGGAATGTTAGCTTCCCTGTCCTCTGGGGGCTTTTGATTGGATTGAGTTCAACTGGGTTGGGCTGTATGTGGTATGAAGCTCTGAGGCTCTGAAGACTCCTGGAAGGCTGGGCCACCCAGGTTCTCTAGAGTTCTATTGAGCTGCTTCTCTGCTGTCCGCAAGTGCCTTTGCCCACCTCCCTAAACTCTGAGGAGTTCTGATGGAATTATGTTCAACTGGATTGGTCTGGATGTGCCCCGAGGCAACGGTGAGACTGGAGCCTGATGGAGGGACCCAGCCACGTCCTGTCTCTCCCTGGCTTCCTCCCCACTAGTCCAAGCTAGATGCTCCAAGCCTGGCACTCTGCTGCTCACAAGGTAGACCCTCCAAACCAGCACCTTTGCCCGCTCAGAGGTTCCCACTGCTGCTGGGGGCTCAGCCCTCTGGATTGTGGGGGAGGGGTCCTGGGACCTTCACTCTGCCTTCCCCTTAGCCCTGAGTATTCTTGGATTCTGGCTTTTGGGGTGTGTACCTTTTAATTTGAGTCCAGAAGAGGGGTTCCCAGCTTTTGTCCTGTTGTTCAGCTTGAATTTTGGTGCCCTAAGAGCACTCAGTCTGTATCGGTAAGGAAGGGTCTTCCACGAGGTCTGAACTTTTGCTGCTTGCTAAGCCGCCATCTTGACTCCACCCCCATAAATTTTCTTTTTAAACAATTAATGGCATCATTTTTATAGTCTCAAGCTTTTGGAGCATGCAATGACATTATAGCAAATATATTTTAAACTTATATTACTGCTAAATCAAAAAAGTTAAAGAAAATCTTAATACTGGTGACATGTGCTTCAACTATAAAGAGGAGAGGAAAAAGTAAAAACTGAAATAGTATTTTGCACATGCAAGCAAAAACAACAATAAAATAGTTTTAAAATTAAAAAATATAGCTTATAATCATTGACACACTGTGTCAGCTAGGAAAATATACAAAGGGTTCTCACCAAAAATGAGATCCATTTCCTCTTCATACCTGGCCATGATCCACTGTGAATGCAAGCAAATGAATTACACAAGGTAACAGTTTTTCATAAAGAACAGTAGTACAACATGTAATGCAAATTCAAAAGGTATCAGAATCCCCAAAATTTTACCTCTTACTATGCATTTCTCTCAGTAAAAATCTTTTCCCCTAATTTAATTTCTTTTACATATCATACTTCCCATTTAAAAATTATTTTCCTTGATATTCTTGATCTTTTGTTCTTTCAGATGAATTTTATTAGAGTTTTTTCTAATTCCATAAATTTTTACATATCATCCTAAACAGCCTAATACCACATGCTCTGCCTATGTATATTTCTTCTATTTACTATGATAATGGAAATGATTTTTAAGTTACAGATATCATTTTTCCATATAGGAGTATAATCAATTTGACCTAATTGAAGCCCTTAATTTTTATTTCTCTTTCTTATTTCTTTTTTTATGGTTCTCATGATTTTTGCATTTAGACATCAAATTTTTTGTTTAATTCTGTTCCTTTCTTCAGGATCTTCTATTTTATGAAATGCCCATGCTTTCTCCTGAAATTATATGGTTATTTTTTATGGGTAGGTGATTCTTGGTTATAGATCCAGGCCCCTTGCCTTCTGGAAAATCATATTCCAAGCCTTGTGGTCCTTCAGTTTAGAGGTTGCCAGATCTTCTGTAATCCTCACTGGGGCTCCATGATATCTGAATTGTTTCTGTCTGACCTCTTACGATATTTTCTCCTTGACCTGGAAGCTCTTGAACTAGGCTATAACATTCCTGGGAGTTGTTATTTGGGGATTTAATGTAGGGGGTGATCTGTGGATTCTTTCAGTGTCTATTTTGTCTTATTGTTCAGAATATCAGGGTAGTTTTTTTTGGAAAATTTCTTGTAATATTATGTCTAGGATTTTTTTTTTTTGGTCATGACTTTCAGGAAGTCAAATAATTTTTAAATGATCTCTCCTGGATCTATTTTCCAGATCAGTTTTTTTTAGTGAAAAATTTAATGTTTTCTTTTATTTTTTTTTCATTCTTTTGATTTTGTTTTATTATTTTTTTGATGTCTTGTGAAATTGTTAGCTTCTACTTGCCCAGTTCTAGGCTTTCAAGACTGATTTAATCCATGATCTTTTGATTCTTCTTTTTGATGTGGTGTATTCTGGTTCTCATGACACCCTTTTGAGCCTTGGAGTTTTTCACCTATTCTTCTAGCAGGCCAATTCTGGTTTTTAATTTGCTTATTACTTCATTTGTTTTCTGTGTTTCTCTTTCCATTTGTCTAATTTTGCCTTTGAGGCTATTATCTTTTTGTATTGCTTTCATTTTTTCTTCTCATTTTTCTTCTATCTGTCTTCCCTGGTTCTTGAACTCTTTTTTGAGTTCCTCCACAGCTTGTGACCAGTGTCCATTTTTTTGGAGGGTTTTCATGTGCTTGTTTGTTTCTCATCCTCTCCTGTTGCTTCTGTTTTTCGCTCTTTTTCTCCATAGAAATTTTCCAGGAGAAAGAGGTTTTTTTTTGCTATCTTCTCCTTATTTTCCCACTAGAGGACTAGGAGTCCTGAACATTGCTAGTCATTTCTATTTTAGCTTCTGTCTCACAGGGCTTTGCCTTGGGGCTATCTTACCTTCTCTGTCAAAGGCTTGAGTGAGCCTGGTTATATAAAGCTCTGACCCTCACCTCCAGAGGCTGGTATTTCCAGGAGTAGATCTGCAGTGTTGGTTTGTGTGTGTGTGTGTGTGTAGCAGACCTCTGTGAAGTTCTGATATATGAATTATTCATGAGTCATTGAACTGGGGTGAGAAAAATGATTTTGGGGATTATAGGAAGGCCGGCCACCAGACAGATCAGACATGCAGACATCCTCTTGCTGAGCAGTGACAAAGTTTATTGGTTTGGAGTGCACAATTTATGGGATATATGACATAGGCTAAAGGATTAGGTAAGTCTTTTACAGGGACAATGGTTAGTAATAATTTACAAAATAGAAACTATGAATATAGATTGCCTCAATGGCTCTATGCAGTGTTTTCTATAGGAAAATAGATCACATGTTGGCATATCAATGTATGACCCAATACTCTATGTTCTTCTCACAGTATTCCTGTTTCATTAGTTTTCTTGGCAGGACATTTACTGTTTGGGGAAGGGGGAAAGTTTGCTTTTCTCATGCTGGGGAGCAAACTACGTGCTTTATGATTTCTGACTGATGACTCTGATTTCATTGGGGCCTACTCTCACTATTGGGGGCTATAGGCCTCTAGACCTCCAGGGTTAAGTTTGAGGTGTTTTTTCTTTTTCTTTTTTATGTGGAAATGACTTTATTTTTCTTTTTTTATGACCATTAAGTTATTATGGACAGTGTGAAACAACAGCCCTCAAACTCAATAAAATCCAAGTCTTCCCCCCAAAAAATTATTATTGATTTTAGCATTCTTTTCTTTTTAAATTTTGAGTTTCAAATTGTCACTGGTGTTTTTTCTTTAGTGTAGGCAGTCCCCTAAAATTCAGAGATTGTCCTGGTTCTGGCTCTGACTCTGGAGCAGAAGGTGTAGTTTGTCTCCATATAACATGGAAATCCCCTTTCGCTGCCTACCTTTCATGCTATGTCTAGTGGAAGAGCCCCTTTGCTCATCCTGTTTTGAATTCTGTCCTTTTGAGGTGCTTTGATATGATCAGTTTGAAGGGAAATTCAGAGCAGCTCCAACGTTTTCCTGATACTATGCCCCTTGACTCCTAGCTCTCTTATACTATACCATACTACCTTCCATTGTCTCTTCCTGATACATATATCCTGGTTGTGTGACCAAGGGCAAGTCACTTAATCATTTAGTGATCTAATCAAGGGTCCAAGATTTTAAGTAATAGTAAAAGTCCTGGCTTACATTGATAGAGGAAATTTCTTTACTGTGATATCCCTACATCAAGGCTATCACAGGTCCTTTGCCTAGTTTTGTAGACTTTTCACAATTACTATTCTTTCAAATGTTTCTCCTACTGTATATACTATCAAGTTCAGTCATTCTGGTGGGGTAGATTTCCTGATCTCTCTGTCTTTCTCTATATCTTTTTCTTTGTCAGTCAGTCTGCCTTTCTTTCTCTTGTATCATTTCATGGGTATAGGGAACTCTCAGGACCCAAATTCTTCTTCCAATGAAGATTGGTACTTTCTCTGTAACTTAGGGAATTAGAGAGTTAAGTTGTTTGCCCAAGGTCACATATACCTAGTATGTATGAGAGGTAGGTCTTCCTGACTCCAAAGCCAGATGTCTATTTGTCATATCAGTCTAGCTGTCTGTCTGTCTCCCTTATTTGTTGATATAAGGAAACATTCACTAGGTAGAGAAATGAGGCTGGTACATTTGGAAGTGAAGATGATATAAAAACCAAAGGTATCATGGAAAAAATAAAGCAAAATTTTCTTCACCTACAATCATCATCCAAGTATATCCATTTTCTGCTTCTTCATTATATTTCATTTCAACAATCACAAAGTTTTCCCTTAAAAATTGGCTTCTTGGACTTTCTTCAAGACTTCGCCTAATAGGAGATTTTATGAATAGCAAGAGTAGATTGCTTAGTTTTTCTGTATAGAAAACTCTTTCAGGAAATGAGATTGATTCTTCCCCTTACTCTCTCACATGCTGGTCAGCTGAGAGTCTTTGAATAGGTTCAGTTCATTTATAATAAACACTAAGAAGCTCAAGACAAAAGAACAAACAATCATATCTGCGTTGTAGGGAACCTACGATGGGCCTTATCTACCAGTGTTTCAAAGGCTATTATTGATGGCTTTTACTGCCACCCTCACCCCCTTATGAAATTGCTTCCCTGCTTTCAAAGGGATCATTGTTTTCCTTTTTTTGAAAGCTGCTCTCTTCCCCTTTTGCCTCAGAATTAGGAATCTGCATTATTGCTGCAATATTGCTGCAAACTCTAGCTGCCTGGATCAATATTTCTGTCTCTTTCATTTTGCTTAAATCCCTACAGTTACAGGCTGGCAGCATCCCACCAGCCGGGCTGTCACATGTTCTTCTGTTGCTAAGGGCAACTGAGCAGATGGCAGAAGCAGGTTATTGCACATCACATGGCAAATAGAGACCTATAACAAGTTAAAATGGCTTTTGAAAGATCAGGAGCAGATTGCCTCACAGTGTTATAGGTTTCTGGGTACCATGTGATCTCATGGCTCTCTGAGGACTCCTTCCAATCGAGTTAAAAAATAAAATCATTTCTTCATTACTTTAACATCATTATGGCATCCCATAACAGAGATGACAAGGTTTGCCTTTCCAAGTTAAAACAAAAAAAATTCAGTACCCAAGAATTCAAGCTGAAACAAATCTGTTTTTTTCTCAATTAATGAAGACTGGCTTGCTCTCTGGACAATCCTAAATCTATCTGATAATTGTGCCTCTGAGTCTTCAAGAAGATAAATAGTTTCATCTCCATGTTTTGGATGAATGACATTAGAAACAGAAATGATACATGACTCATGAACCAGTTCATGCAGAAAAAAGAAAAGAAGAAAAAAGCAGCAGCAACAGCTTAAAAGTATCGCCAGGATTCCACTGGACTGTGTTTCCCTTCATCTCTTCTTAGGATTATAGATTTAGAACTGGAAGGAACCTAGGAGATCATCTAATCCAACTCCATTTTTCAGATGCTGCTATGTGAGTAATCTTGGGGAAGTCACTCAGGGATATTGAGTGAATTGCCCAAGGCTACTCATGCAGGAAGCATCAAAGGCAGTATTTGAACTCAGGTCATATGTGTGAAATCAGCACGATTTCCAATGGTATTTTGCTTTGATTAAGTGTCATTTCCAGCTTCAGAAACCCACTAATCAAACAATAAACATTTATTAAGTACCTACTATGTGCCAGGCACTAAGTGCTAGGAATGAAAAAAGACGCAAAAAAAAAAATCTGTCCCCTCATGGAGCTTATAAACTACATAGCAATATGAAAAACAACATTTGGAACAATCTATAGTTAATGTGCAAAGAAATACATACAGAAAAAGAAATATATATGATAAGTAGGAAATAATTAACAAAGAGAAGGCACTAGTATTAAGAGGTTATGGAAAAGGCTTCCAATAAAAGATAGGATTTTAGTTGGATCTTAAAGGAAGTTAGGGAGGTCAATAGTCAGAGAGGAGAAGGGAGAACACTGCAGTCATGAAAGACAACCAAAAAGAATGCAATAAACTCCTCATTGTCTCTCTCTTCTACAATTGCCAAATTTCTAAATCACAATTTAATATCTAATACATCAAGCAACAAGCATTTATTAAGTATCTAGAATGTGTCAGGCACTATATCTAGTGCTCCTAGATAAAAATAGAAAAGCAATACAAATCTTGCTTTCAAGGAACTTACAATGATTATGTCACTACTCACTTAATAAACGTCAGTGGCTCCTTATTGCAAAGGCAATTTCCTAATCTTGAAATTCTTTAGTGTGCGTCTATAGTCTAACTTTCTAGGGTTCTGTATTCCAGACAGACTTGCTCTCTTGCTCCTACTTAAATTTGGTACTTGGTCTCCTATTTTTATGCCTTTGTAAAAGTTGTTCCCCAAGTATCTCCCGTCTCCATTTCTCTCTCTTGGAATCTTTAATTTCTTTTAAGCTTCAGCAGACCTGTCTTTTCTAATTCACTTAATTGTTAGTGCTATCTGTTCTCTTCTTAAATTACTCTATATCCTGTATCCCTATATAGCCATAACTGTGTGTATCTCTTTGCCCTCTCACAGTCCTCTCTATTCCCTATACTTGGTAGAATTTAAGATCTTTAAGGGGAAATACTACTTTTCATCTTTTTTTTTTTGTAACAGGGATTTCTTAATTATAGTAATATCCTTAATTAAATTGGACTTCATAATATTGGAGTAGGTGTACATCAACATAAAAACAATCCAAACTAATTCAACTGGATATTTCCAGACAAAAGATGCCTAATTTATCATCTCCTAATAGGAATCTTAGCATTAATGATTCAACAGATGAAGTTAACATTTAGTAAGTCTTTTTGATGTTTTAAGTCCCCGAAACAGAGACAAAAACATGAACATGAAGAAGCTTACATTCTATCTCTACACTGATACTTTGTATATTAGATTTCCTAATCCACATGGAAACAATATTAGGTGAACTTTTGTGAAGGCCAACTACATAAAATAAATTATAAAATTAAACAATTTCCAAAATATTTCAAGTAAATGTAATAAGATACACATATTTTTTTTTAGAAAGATACATACTTTTGCCTTATAGACTGGAAAAAAAAAAACCATTCAATTTGGCCCTTCTTAAGCTGGGATCCAAAGGAGTAGACATTTCTGAGGGTCTGTGAACTTTGATAGGAGAAGAAAACGACATCTTTATTTTCATTGTCTTTTGGTTTCCTTTGCTATCCTTTGTACTTTATTTTAGGCATTGAAAAACATGATTCTTAGGAGCGCTATAGCTTTTGTTAGACTGTTGGAGGAATTCATGACAGAGAAGATGTTTACAGCCCCTAAATTAACTGATAAATGCTCAGCTTTGCCCCTGATGATAAACCAGAGAAACTATATTATTTTAAAACCAAAAAGATACAGGATCACTAAAATAGTCTTAGGATAAAGTGTACTAATAAATGGTATTGACTTTCTGGAAGTTATTCTTCTTCAGTCATAATGCCATATATTTAGAGTTAGAAAAGAACCTAGATACTGTCTTATCCAATCCCTTCATTTTTCAGATATGGACACATGTAAGTGGCATAGTAAGGGTTTGAAACCAGTTCCTCCAATTCCAAATTTAGTGCGATTTCTATCTAGTAATAATAGTAATTAATAATTATAAAGTTCCTTTCTGGAAAGCAATTCACAACTACCCCAAAGGGCTTTAAAACTGTGCAGACTCTTTGATCCAGCCATACCATGTCTGGGTTTGGAAATATAAAAGGAGAAATATCTATTTGTACAAAAAGATTTATAACAACTTTGTGTGTGTGTGTGGGTGTGTGTGTGTGTGTGTGTGTGTGTGTGTGTGTGTGTGTGTGTGTGTGTGGTAGCAAAGAATTGAAAATTGAGGGAATGTCCATCAACTGGATAAAGGCTGAACAAATTGTGGTGTATGATTTTAATGGAATACTATTGTGCTATCAGAAATGATAAGTAGAATATTTTTAGAAAAAACCTGGGAAGATATACATGAACTAATGCAAAGTGAAGTGAGCAAAACCAGGAAAACATTATAAATAGTAACAGCAATATTGTATGATGAACAATTATGAATGACAGCTATTCTCAGCAATACAACTATCTAAGACAATATCAAAGGACTCCTGATGAAAAGTCATTTGCCTGCAGAGAGAGAACTTATGGATCCTGAATACAGATTCAAACATTCTATATTTCACGTTCTTTCTTCAAGTTTTTTTTTTTTTGTTGTTGTTGTTTGGGTTCTCTTCCACAAAATAAATAATATGGAAAAAAAGTTTTACATTATTGCATGTGTAAAATCTGTGTCAGATTGCTTATCATCTCAGGGGAGTAAGGAGGGAGGGAGGAAGGGAGGGTGAGAATTTGGATCTCAAAAAATTTTTAAACATGGCAAAAGTTGTTTTTACATGTAATTGGGAAAAATAAAACATTAAGAAATTGTATAACTCCTTAAAGTTTTCAAAACACTTTACAAATACTATCTCATTTGACATCAGCACCTCTTTGAGATTAGTATTATTGTTGTCCCTATTTTACAGATGAGGAAACTGGGGCTCAGAGAACTTAAGTGATTTGCCCAAGATCACATAAATAATTTTCAGAGGCCAAACTTGAGCTCTTTAGGCCACACAACTTAGCTGCCTCTTGTATATGCCCATGGCACTGAATTGAGAAGCATGAGTTATTGTTTTAGTTATCATTATTTTATTTTTAAACTCTTAACTTCTGTCTCAGAATCAATACTGAGTACTGGTTCCAAGCCAGAAGAGCAGCAAGAGTTAGGCAATGGGGTAAACCACCAGTCCAGGGTCACAAATCTAGGAAGTATCTGGGTACAGATTTGAACCTAGGATCTCACATTTCCCAACTCTCAATCCCCTGAGCCATCTAGCTGCCCTATTTTATATTGAAAAAGAGTATTTCTATTCATTTATATTCCTGTACAAATACTTTAATTTCCATCCCAATTACTTAAAATGACTAAGTTGGTTCAGAGAACTGTTCATCACAGGCTATGTAGATAAGTAAGCTAAATTATTCAGCCTCCATATCCTTCATATTTTTCAAAAGCAGTTTTATTATGACTGATTTATTCACATGATTATTCCATTCTCCACTTTCCTTTCTTCTAGAAAATAGCTTCAATGTCCTTCAAAGTGCATTTTGCAGCTGTATCTTTCCACTACTCCAGAACAATTGGTCTTACAGCAAAAACAAAAAAAGTTAATAGAAGAATATTGAATATAGAGTGAAATATGGACTTTTATCCAATATTTTATGATCTCATCTATTTGAGCATTCTCTCCAATGATGCAAATGACAGTTTCTTCATGTGAGAATAATATTCTGTTTTCTGCAATAAATTTGCCAAATGAGAGCAAATAAATCACTGCATGCTTTCTCCAGGATCTCTTCACATTTTGTGGGTACCAGCAGAGTGTAATGGTCATTCATGAGTTGTCCCTCACTCTTGTTATGTGATGGAGCACAACTCCAAAAAATTTATTTTTTATGAATTTGACCTTTTGTTTTCACTTCTCTCTGGCCAACAGTGTATAGTGCCTGCATATCAAAAATAAATAAATGGAAGACCAACTCCATTTTCAGTGTTTATATTTTCATTTTCTGATTCACTGAAGCCACTGTAGGTCCAATGTGATTTTTTAAGGCAATATTAACTGGTAGAGTACTAACTTATTTAAACTGACAGTGGGAAGTAGATCAAAGGCAGAGATGACTATTCTGAGTCTCTAATATTATTTAGGCATGAGATTATGTGAGGCCAAATTGGACAGGTTGTAGTGAGAATGGATGAGACAAAATTTGAGTGACATGTTTAGGATAGAATTGATGGGATTTTGTGCCTGGATAGAGGGAGTGAAGAAAAGTCAAAGAGGATATTGAGAGAGTTAGATTAGATGGATCCTGAGATCACTTCTAACTTTCTATTCATAATGGCAGACAATTGTTATTTATTAAACACCAATTATATGCTAGGCACTATGCTAAGGGCTGGGGATGCAAAGAAAGGCAAAAAAAAGAGTCTGCTGTAAAGGAGCTCACAATCTAATGGGGGAAACAACAAGAAAACAACTATGTACAAAAAAGGACAGATAGAGGATAAATGGGGCAACTAGATGTGGTGGATAGAACACTGGCACAGAATCAGGAAGATTCATCTTCATGAAGTCACATCTAGCCCCAGACATACCAGCTTGGTGACTTTGAGCTAGTAATATAACACTGTTTGCCTCAATTTCTCATCTATAAGTGAGCTGGAGAAGGAAGTGACAAACCACTCATATCTTCACTGAGAAAACACCAAATGGAGCCATGAAAAGTCAGACATGACTGAATAATGAGTGCAAAACAAAGAGAATAAATTGGGAGTAATCTCAGAGGAGAAAGACAAGAAGATTAAGGAGGATTGGGAAAGACTTCTTGGAGAAGATCATATTTTAGTATTTTGAAGGAAACCAGGGAAGTTAGGAGGCAAAGAGGACGAGAGAAAACCTTCTAAGCATAGGAGGAAAACAATGAAAACACAAAGAGATAAAAATCAGAGGGTTCCAGAGTACACTGAAGGGAATAAACTTGCAAAAAGACTAGAAAGATAGAGGAGGGGGCAAATTAGGAAGGGTTTTAAAAGCCAAACAGAGGATTTTATATCTGATATGGAGATAAGGATAACCACAAGAACTTGTTGAATTAGGGGTAATATCTGCATTTTAGGAAGACCAATTTAATAGGTGAGGAGAGGGAAGAGAGACTTGAGTCAGGGAGACCAATCAGGAAGCTATTACAATAATTCAGGCATGAGGTAATTATTATTATCTTTTAATCTTTAAAATGGTATTTAATTAATTAATTTAGAATATTTTTCCATGGTTACATGATTCATTTTCTTTCTCTCCCCTCCTACCACCCCCTCCTGTAGCTGACATGCAATTCCACTGGGTTTTACATGTGTCATTGATCCAGACCTATTTCCATATTATTAATATTTGCACTAGAGTGATCATTTAAAGTCAGCATCCCCAATTATATCCCCATTGAACCATGTGATCAAACAGTTGTTTTTCTTCTGTGTTTCCACTCCCAGAGTTTTTTTCCTGGATGTGAATAGCATTTTTTTTTCTCACAAGTCCCTCAGAATTGTCCTGGATCATTGTATTGTTGCTAGTAGAGAAGTCCATTACATTTGATTATGCCATGTGTTTCAGTCTCTGTGTACAATGTTCTCCTTGTTCTGCTCCTCTCGCTCTGCATCACTTCCTGGAGGTTGTTCCAGTCTCCATGGAATTCCTCCACTTTATTATTCCTTTTAACACAATAGTATTCCATCACCGACATATACCACAATTTGTTCAGCCATTCCCCAATTGAAGGGCATCCCCTCATTTTCCAATTTTTTGCCACCACAAAGAGCGCAGCTATGAATATTCTTGTACATGTCTTTTCCCTTATTATTATAACAGTGGTATGGCTGGATCAAAGGACAGGCACTCTTTTAAAGCCCTTTGGGCATAGTTCTGAATTCAGAGACATGAGATAATTAATAAAGGCCTATCCTATGGTAATTACAGTGTTAGAGGAGAGAAAGGAATCTATCTGAGAGATGTCATGAAGGTGGAAATGACAGGACTCTAATACTGATTAGATATGGAGTGGAAAGGGTAAGAGAGTGAGGAATTTGGAACCTGGGTGACTGGGAAGATAGTCATGCCCTTGATAGTAATGGGGACGTTAGGAAGAGAGGAAGGTATGATGAGAAAGATAATGAGTTGGTTCATTTTGGGATTTGTTGAGTTTAAGATATTACAGTGCATCCAGTTCTAGATTTCTAAAAAGCTAGATGCAAAACTAGGGTTTGGGAGACAGGTTTGAATTGGACAGATAGAACAGAGAGGAGGGGAATCTATATAGAGATGATAACTGAAACTCTGGAAGCTAAGGAGATGACCTAATGAAATAGTTTGGAGAGAGATGAAAGGAAAATCTAGGACAGAACCTTGGGAGGTAGTCACAGTTAGCAAGTGCATTGTAGATTAAAATCTAGCAAATGAAACAGAAGAGTGATCAGTTGGGTAGGAGGAGAAAAAGGAGGGAATAGCATCATAAAAACCTAGAGAAGAGAACATTAAGGAGAAGAGAATAATTGAGGTCAAGAGGGCTGAAGATTGATACATAAACAAATTTGATAATTAAGGAATCCTAGAATAATTGTCTACTTGATCTTGAAATATCAGCATAAGGAAAATGGTTTCGATTTGGTTTGCTTGGATCCAGAGGTTAGAAATAGGAACATTGTGAAGAAGCTGCAAAGAGGCAGCTTTAGGTTCAATGCTTGAGGGTAAGAAGAGTGAACTTCTTTTTTCTCTTTTTTTAAACCCTGACCTTCCATCTTAGAATCAATACTGTGTATTGGTTCCAAGGCAGAAGGGCTAGGCAATGGGAGTCAAGTGACTTTGCCAGGGTCACGCAGCTAGGAAATGTCTGAAGCCAGATTTAAACTCAGAACCTCCCATCTCTTGGTCTGGCTTTCAATCCACTGCCCCCCCCCCTGAGAGTGAACTTCTTAACAATTAGAGATGTCTAAAAGGGGAAAAGGCTACTTCTGGAAATAGTGGATTCTTTCTCACTAGAAATCTTCAAGCAAAAAATCTAGATGACCACTTGCCAGATACTATTATTGTTCCTGGAAGATGTCACCACCATGTCTCAGCTACCTCCTTACCCTGGTACATCTGTTCATCCCTTTGGGTCCCTTCTTCCATTGGTTACTTTCTTATACAACCTTCACGTTAAGGATTGATTTAGGGCTAGTCATTTTTCAGTCTTCTCCCAGCTTTGCTTATGACTCTCTGGACTTTGTCACTTTAAGCTTCTTTTTTATCCCTTGTCTTCCTCCATTATAATATAAACTCTTTAAGGGACTGTCTCTGCTTCTGTTTGTATTTGTATCCTCGGTGCTTCACACAGTGCCTGGCACATAGTAAATACTTACTGGGTGACTGACAGATGTATAGGTTCAATAACATGGTTTCAGAGGTCACTTCCAACTCTGAGTCTGGAAGGAAGAGAAGGAAAATGGTACCATTGAAAGAAATAAGGAAATTTAGGAGGGGATCCTGATTGCAGAAGGATGGCTTAGTCCTGTTTTTGAGGTGTTTCATTTGGATGAAAGTGATTGGGGGAAATTGGAGGTCTGTAACTGGAATTTGTTTAAGGTTAGGAGACTAGAGAATTATTTTTAGAAGTTATTGGTTGAGTCCATGAAAAGAGGACAGAAAGGAGGAAATATAAGGGAAGAACAGTAGAGGGTCCAGGAAGAACTAAGTTTTAATGCCTCCAGAACAATCATTTCAAAGTGTTTCACTGCTTTGGAAAATAGCATTATTTATGGTAGACCTATGTCTTAAATGTGTGTTTTATAATTTTACAAAGATTTTCACATGTGTAGTTGCACTCATTTATCACAAAAACTTATGAGATGGGTCACATAGGTATGACCAGACCAATTTTCTTTTTTTGCCTCAACTGATCTTTTCTCCTGATTTCTCCAGCTGCTAGTATGCCTTCTACCCTCCCCAATTAAATTGTCTTATACTTAAGTCTGTATATATTTAATTTGATTTTTATATGTGTGTATGTTATAGCCCCATATAAAATTATGTTCCTTGAAGTCAAGCACTATTTAATTGTCCTTGTTTCTCCAGGTCCTAGTACAAGTGGCTGGTATAGAACAAGTAATTAATGATGTTTATTAATGGGTTAATTAATTGATTTAACTCAAAGATCTGAGAGATTGACTGAATGGTCCAAGTTTATATAGACAGCACATTGGTGGAACCCTGATGACAACTCAATTGACCTGCACTTATTAAATGTCTACTTTGTGCTATACACTAGGCTAGGTGCTAGTGATTTAAAAAAATAAAACAATGCTATTCATAAGGAGTTTGCATTCTCCTGGAGGAGACAGCAAGCATATATATATATATATATATATATATATATATATGTATATATATATATATATGTCTCTCTATATATATTCTGCACATACACACATGTGTGTACACATATGGGAAAATAGATATAGATAAAATGATAAATAAATATATCTATCTAAATAAATGGATAGACCTACTTATAGATAGAAGTAATGGATAGATAGATAAAAAGGATAAAGGAGAGATAGAAAGTTTAAACATAATACATAGTAAAGAAAATGAATACAAATAAATACAAAACGGTTTAGGAGGGAAGACACCAGCTATCAGGGGACAAGAAAAGGTTTCATATAGAAGTTGGTGCTGCTGCTACATCTTGAAGGAAAAGAGAGATTTTGATGGAGAAGTGAGGAAGGCTTGCATCCCCCACACGAGAAATGGTCAGTACAAAGATACAGGGAAGGTTGAGAGAGTCTGAGAAACAGGAAGAAGTCAAGTCTGTCTGGATGCCAGAGTGTGGTCGGGGGGAGTAATGTCCATTGAGGCTTCTCATTCCGAGTCCAGTATTTGTTCCAATATACCATCTGACCACATGACTAATGCTTTTTGACAGCTGCATATGCACCCACTGGACCAGATTATAGATTAACTTCCTTAAAGTAATTTAGTTTACTTATGTCTGGCCATTGTGGCTTCAGTGAGGAGACATGCCAGATACAATTTATTTTATGTAAGCATTAAGGATAAATCTTGTGATAAGGCTGGCTAATGTTTGAAGAAAACTAAAAATTATTTCCCCTTCCTAAAAAAATATCCTAGATTGCTCTCTAATTGGTGGCTTAAGGAATTTCTTGTGCCTAATATGATGAACATTTCTTTGGATTCATTATTGCAGTGGAAAAAGAGCTCATTTCTGGAGTCAAACAATCTGAATTTGAATACTGGATCTGCTTTTTACTCTCTGTGTGGCATTGGGGATGTTAATTAACCTCCGAAGACCTTAGTTTCCTTATCTGATGATCTAGTTGCTCTTGGATATTTTTTTTCCATTTTATATGCCATCATCCTTGGAACAAAACTTAAAGTTGTCTACAAAGAAGTCAGCATTTTAAAACCATGTTTTCCTATTAGAAAAAGTCTATTTCTGGAAGGTATTTTGTCATTCAATAAACACAGCAATAAGTTTAGCACCTGGTCTTCAAATTTAAAGCCATGCCAATAAAACAAAAACAAAACAAAAAAAACAAAACAAAAAAACATTTTATTAAGCACCTGCCACCTACAAGGCATTGTGCCAAGAGCTGAGGATACAAGGAGAGGCAAAAGCAGGTCTTACCCTGGAGGACCTTATATAAAAATGGGAGAGACAACATAACATGCACACTAGAGGACTTCATTTGAGCAGATATATTTATCATCATTGCCATCACTGAGACTCAGTATTATATGACTCATAAGAGGTTACATCAGTAAAAGGAGTTTATTTGTTTGAAATGAATAGATATACCTAAAAGAGAATAACAAGGACATGGGTGATCTCCAGAAAATATATTCCACTTGTGTTTCAGAAGTCAATGCCAGGTAATCACTATGTATGAACAGAGAGATCAGAGTGTAAGAGAAAAACTTCTCTACTCCCCAGGATTGTAGGGAGAATGAAATATATATTGAAATAAATAAATATATATATTGTAAAAGTTTGCTGATTTTTTTTCTCTTCTATATGCCTGGCACAAAAAAAAACATTTGATAAATGTTTATTAATTGATTCTTAAAATGTTTTTGTTATAATAGTAGTTAACATTTATATAACTCTTCCTATGTGTAGGCACTGTTCTAAGAGTTTCATAATCATATAATCTGATCCTCACAACAACCTCTAAGGTAGATGTTGCTATTATCCTTATTTTACAAATAAAGGATATGAGGCAAATAGAGGTTATGTGACCCAGGGTTACACAGGTAGGATGTGTCTGAGGCAGAATTTTAACTTGGCTCTTCATAACTTATTCTCAGGGTTCAATCCACTTCACCAGAGGGAGGGGAGGAAAACTAGGTGACATAAATATAGAACAATAAATATCTTTGAAAAATTAAATGATAAATATAAAAAATTCAGAGAAACATAGAAAGACATTCCAACTGAAACAGTATATAAGCAGATCCAGGAAAACAATATCCAGCATTTTAGAAATATAAATGGAGAGAACACCATCAAGTTAAACTAAATGATCTGTCATTGTAATGACCAAGAAACTTAGCCCTGGAGAAAAGTCAAGAAAGAAAAATGTTTCTTCTCAAAGATGGAAGAGATGTATGTGGTATGTTTCATGACTGTCAAACTGGGTTGATGAATTATTTGGTTTTCCTTTATGGTCTTTTCTTTTCTCTTAAAAATCTTACAAATGATGACTCAGTGGGGAGCATATTAGAAAATAAGTATAATATCAAAATAAATATATCAATGAAATAAGATTAAAATCTAAGAAAAGGTTAAAAAAAGAAAATAAATTAAAATCACTACCAAAATTATTAAGCAACTTGTGTTTCCAGGACACTGGGCTGAGTCCTGAGATTTTTAAAGAAAGTTTTGGTAGGAAGAGGTGCTTAACCTCAAGGAATCTACTTTCTACTAGAGGGATAATTCAATTCAACAAACATTTGTTAAATTCTCAGTTCAAGAACTTCTTTTTCCTTTTACTGGGTTTGTGATTTTGTTAGCACCGGGAACTTAATCCATTAGGAAGGAAATTCTCTCTACTATCCATTTAATAACTACCTCTCTACCATCAGTTTACTAATTACCTGAGGTGTTCAGAGAAGACTAGTATCTCTGGTGTGAGAGCATGCTGAGTCTTTCTCTTCATGTCCATCTCCCACCCAGATCTCACCTCTGGCTCCAAGAAGCCATAGTATAAATGCAGCAGTCTCACCCCCATAAACCATTTTGGCTAGGAGGTGTAAATCAGGTTGGGGGTAATTGACAGACCTCAAACTCATTGGTGAGTTAGAGGGGTGTCTACCCCAGCCATGGAAAGATTTCCCATGGCGGAAAGTTTGGATGAGAACAATTTGTACCAATGGCCATGAAAGTGACTGGAGGAAGCACTGTGGAGTACTTAGAGCTTGACTAAACATCTAAGATGTCAAGGTCACCTACTGTATCTGGAGGGGGTCATCACTAGTAGTTTTGACTTTTGTCTTCCTATTGGACTTTAATGACTCTATGCAACTCTGCCTCACTTAAAATCAATTCATGCTTGAGCCAAGAGACATTATCTTATGTCATTTTGGTAGTCTTCAAGTATGGAAGACAAGAACCAATCAATCACATTAACATCTTGTCAACTAAGTTTGGAGATGAAGTGGAGGAGAATCATACCATCTTATATTTTTATATATAATCTAAATTTTTATAGTATGATGTAAAGAGTGGGTTTTGTAATCTGAAACTGGGGTTGAACCTTCAGTTCTGCAGTTTGTGAACTTAGGCAAACTATTTCACCCTGGTGACTTTTAGGTTTTTCAGTCATAAAATAAAATGTACATCCTGATATATATATATATATATATATATATATATATATATATATATATATAATTTTTGTGAAACCTGATGGAGGTAGTGAGCATGAAGTGCTTTGCATATAAGAAATACCAGTTATTAACATTCGAACCATTTTCTGCTTTTATTCATTTAGAGAGTTCCTGGAGTGGGACTCCAGGAATGTATGCAACTTGTAGTCTTAGAGAGCTGCTTTAAGGGCATGTAGTCAACTTTCAAATATTTCTTAATAGATTTTCTTAAGTCAAAAAACTTGTCTGAGTTAAATAGATATTAAAAATGTAATAAATAATGGACAGTTGAAAATATTTCTATTATGGAAAAAGCATTTTTAGAAAAATTTTTGGTTATATAGGATGAAAGTTTAGTCCTATTGGCTTTTCTAGTCTATAGATTTGTTTCTTTTAGCATCATTGTCAGAAATTAACTTTTGTTTGATGTTTGATTCTAAATATTTACAATGAAGAGCCTGTTTAGCTAAAAACATGTAAAACTAAAGGCATTGAATTGTTCTGTAAAGCAGATCTATTCTCTGCAACATGTCACTTCTTATGTACATCAGCTAATCTCCTAAGTATATCTCCATGTTAATTTTCAACACTGGAATAGATCATAGTTAATGCTCAAACTTTTAAACTTTAATTTTATTGTAAAAGGTCAAAATTCTCTATCCCATTGGTTTTTTTGACTGGAAAAAGTCTTTTGAGTTTGAGCTGGTTTGGTTCTCAGTAACCAAGCTCTTCATTTTATCATTGAAGGCAATAAGACACATACATTTGTGTCTTGCCAAAAGTCATATTGGGAAGTAGGAAAAGTGGGATCTAAACACAACTCAACTGACTCCAAATCCAGTGCTATTTCAACTGCATGATTCTTAGCCCTCAGAAACTATGACAAAATAAGACACTAATAAAAGAGTCTAGAAGAAAGGTCTTGAAGGAACCACAGAGACTCAGGACAGATTGAAAGTAATGTGCTGTAGTTATTATATACTTTAAAATTAAATGGTATAGAGACTCATGGTTTCATGTCCAGCCTCTTTTTGTGTTTTCCTGTGTGTGTGTAAATGACTTTTTGATTTTTAAATTCAGAATTTAAAAAATAAAATGGAGAAACTGAAATAAGTGATGAGATAGTAAAAGAACAGGGTGAGTGAATGAACTTTATATACTTATTAATTTATTGGCTTATTTATTTATCCTTTTATCTGTCTATTTATTTGGTTATTGGTTTGAAGTTCTATTGTCCTTTTTATTTTTATATGAGTCAATTCTGGATATATTCTGTTCCTGTCTCCTTTCTCCCCATTTCTCTGTGAGTCTTCTCTTGTTAACAAAGAAAAACAGCTAAAGAAACCCAGCCAATTGAGATTGAGTCTGTAAGGATATGGAATATTCTGTACAAATGGTATAGGTTAAAAAAATTGTTGCTCAGTCATTTTCAGTCATGAAGAACTGAAGCAAACAACATTCAGTGACTTGCCTGGGATCAAGTAGTTTTTATTTTGTTGTTGTTTTTTTTAAATAGTGCATTCCAAAGAATGGAAGGAGCTGACTTTTCTCATTTCTTCTCTAGGTCATGATTAGCCATTGTAATTAGACAACATTATGGTTCATTTTACTGTTCTTTTTATTTATATTATTAAAAATAAATATATTGTTTCCTGGTTTAATTCTTTCTCCTTATTTTGCATTCTTTGTAATCTTAGTTAAATCTCATCTTTCCAGGTTTATTGAACATCTTTTATTTTTTTGTTCCAACCAGACTCTTGCTGTTCTCTGAACAAAACATTCCAGCTCCCTTCTCTCTCTCTCTGCAGTCTGTTCCCCACACCTGGAATGCAATCCCTTGTAATTTCTACATCATAGACTATTTAGCTTCCTTCAAGGTTGTGATTAACTGTCACCTCCCAAAGAAGCTCATTCTTTTCAGCGTGCCAAAGTTACTTTTAATTTATTTTGCATACATGTGTTCTTTCTCTCTCCTTCAATGGAATGCTGTTTCCTTCCATTGAAGCACCTTAAGGTGGTACTATTTTGTTTTGTTTTTGTTATATTCTAAGCACTGAGCATGGTTCCATGCATATATGCATATGTAATAAATACTCATTTAATAGATAATGTAACAATATAATAAAATATTCTCATATTTCTCTAATTTCTTTATATTCATTATTTCTTATTTGTAGTAAAATTACATTTGTACAAAAATATTTATTTATAACAGCTTTTTGTAGTAGCAAAAAAACTGCAAAGTGAAGGGGTGTCTATCAATTGAGGAATGGTTGAACAAGTTGTGATAAATAATTGTATTGAAATACCATATTACTTCATATGACTCTTTCTCATCCATTTCTTCCCACAAATTCAATGATGGGCCCACTCAGTGTGTTGGAGACTTTTCACAAGTTCTCTAAATATCATGACAATGTCAATATCAACAGAGTGAGTAGAAGGTCCATAGATTGCACCTTTCTCTTGCTTGATAACTTAGCTATTTTTTTTCTGGTCAAATATTTGGCTGATAATATGATTTGTGCTTTTCTCCTGTTCTGTGGGTAATTTCAAACTTCAGGCCTTTGGAGGGTATAGTATTCCACGATGAAAAGTCCTACAAAAATTTAAAAACATTTGTCTTATTTAAAGGAAAAAACTTCAGGCTAATAAAGAACTTTTTTTTTTTCTAAAAGGCAATTTAAGCCACTCTCCTTCTCCTTTTTAAAACTGGGTCTAATTCATTGCCCCCTTGTGATGTGTGTCCCAGATATAATTCTATAGGCTACCCATGCAATTAGAGAAAGAAGTACTACATTTAAATTTAGAAGATACTTTTCAGAATTTCTAATAGTTTCAAAATGAAATGTAGACATACTCCTTTAGATTTTCGGTAATTAAACCTAAGGAATAATTCATTTAACACTGATTTGAGCAAGCTTAGTTAAGAAATAATTTCATAAGTTTAAGCCCAATGGTCACAGCTGACTTATGATTGGGTAATATGCCATGGCAAATTCTTGTTTTGAGATTGACAAAGATCTAAGGAGTGAAGATAAAATACAAGTGAAAAATACTAAGCTTATACTAGATATTTATCCCATTTGGGGAGAAAAGGAAATTATTGGGGGAAATGTAAAACAACATAAGGATAATATAAGTACAAAGTTATGAATATTTTACTAATTAATTCAATTTAACTTAACAAATATTTATTGAGTGCTTGTTATTTATAAGGTACTATGCTAGAAGCTAGTCTAAAAAAAAAGTCAACAAATAAATAATTCATAAACCCAAGAAATTTATATTTTACCAGAGGATGCAACATTCTGAAGACAAGTAAATGTAGCACCCCTTCTGTGGTACTACCCCAAACTTGGACTCACATTTGCAGGTTGAGTCCTCCAAAATTCAGCTGACTACTCTCAGGATACTAGAAGTAAATCTGTCTTAAATTTCTAAATTGTAGTTTCTGAACCCCCACCAGTGTACTTCCTATTAACAATTGGCTATTAGACAATTATCTTTTAGCAAAAGCATTTACTAAAATGATTTAGTTAAAAAACAGATGATATAAAAGCATTCTTCCTGAAATCTACAGTGCATTCTTCCACTGTACATTCATGGGAAAATAGGGATCATGCTTAGACTACAATGAGTTATATAGACAGGAAGGGAAAATATGTGGCAAAGGAGTAACACAATTCTTGACTGAACATTCAATTTTGATTCCAGGCTGGCACTTTTCTATACCAGGAGGAATTAGCTTCTCTGTAGGTGCTTCATTCCATTGGTGACTGTCTTTCTATTTCTATTTGTCTTTAGTATGCCTTTCTACTACTATCTGTATTCTTATTTGCCTGTTTGTCTGGTCTTCTCAGTGAAATAATCAGAGGGTGGGATTAGAGCCTAAAATCCTCTCTGTAGAATTAATTACCTTCCTTCTCCCTGGTACAATTGTGTGTTATCTTGACAAAACACTCCTAAGGCTGAGAAAAGAATCCACCATTGCTGGACTGACAAATTTCCAAAATAATTGGCAGTTTTGATGCATAAGTCCAAGAGGTGGGACTGATTCCTTCAAATAATCACAAGATCTTTCCAGTATATTGTTATTTGACTTTAACCAAAGGTCAACACCTTAAAATTTTCTGGAGCTGATTAAGGACACATATTGTTCATATGGATTTCAAGATAATTTCTTAACACAAATGAGGGAGAAATGCCTCTTAAATAAACATAAAATATATACCAAATTATGCAAGGTAAATTGTTTTGAAGAAAGGGCTCTAACAATTAGGGGAAAGGCTTCATGTATGTCACTTAAGCTAAGTCTTGATGGGAGTTATGGATTTCATGAAATGGAGGGGAGAAGAAAGAATATTCCAGGCATTTAGAAAGAATGGAAGAAATCCATTTTTTTTCCTGGTAGAGTCTGGGAATTGGTATAATCTATGACTTACTAGTTTTTCTTTGACTGGTAAAGTGCCCCAGTGGCGTTTAATGTTCTGTTATAGGGAACAATAATTAAGTTAGTTGATGCTGAATGTGTGAAGGTACATAAGATGTAGAAGATAGGTCAGAGATATATTGTGAAGAAATTCAAATACTTAACTGAAGATCATGTATTTTATTCTAGAGGCAAGAGGAAACAATGAAAGCTTTTTGAACAGGAAAGTGCTCTGATCCCATCTGTACTTTAGGATTATCAACTTGGAGTCTAGGTAAAGGATGCACAGAGAGAGGAAATATGGGAAGCAGAGAAAACAATTTTAAAGTCACCAATTTGTGACAGTTGATATATAGAGTTTGCCATTACAAGCATATTTTTTCTAAGTAGAATAATTCATTGGAAAAATAAGGTAAAAGGTATTTATTATCCAAGTGAAATGTAGAAATGAAGAACTGGAAACTTTGGTAGAAATGAAGAACTAGAAACAAAGTAGATGCTTACTTACTGATGAAGGAACAACTAAATGAATTCTTATACATGAATGTAGTAAATTAGTAATGTGCTATAAGAAAAGATGATTGTGAAGAACATGGAGAAGCACAGAAAGACTAAGTGAAATAGACACAGGAAAACAAGATACATAAATGAGTTCAATAATTTATGGTCACTATTCTGAATTTTTGACATCTAATCAGTAGAAGCTCTGATGCTATTTCTATGCTTATTGTCAAAGTGACAAACCCCTCTGAACATCAGTTTCCTCACTTGTAAAACAGGCATAATACAATCTGTTCCTAAATCATAGGGTTGTTGTCAGGATCAAATGAGACAATCTACATAAAGCTCTTTGCAAACTTTCCCCGACCTACCTATTTTTGAAGATTTATTATATATTATTCCCCTTCATGTGCTCTATGTTCCAGCCAAACTGGCGTACTAGCTGTTCCCTGAGCTCAATGTGCCATCTGCCATTCCTTTCCACAGCTGTCCTTTGTACCTATCATTCAACAGTAATTTCATATGATTCCCTTCAACCAATCTTAATATAGCGTGGTCTCCAAATCCATTCTTCAATGGATAAGAATGAAAAGACATGGCTAAATCATTCTCCATAGAATTCTAGCTATTTCTCATAAGCTTAAAAGAATTCATAATAAGGGAGGAAAATTAAAACAATTCAGAGACTTGAAGTCACACCTAGAAAATTAACAAAGTCAGTGAAAGGATAGAAATAGTCAATGTTGGAGGAGTTGTGAAAAGATAGATACATAAATACCCTGTTGGTGGAGCTGTGAATTTGTCTAACTATTCTAGAAAGGTATCTGGAATTATATTAATAAAACAATACAGAGATTATACTGGGCAGATATGCTCAGGAGGTCAAGGATACAAAAATATTCTCATATGCCAAAAAATATTAATATTAGCACTTTGGTTGAAATGAAGAACTGGAAACAAAGTAGATGCTTACTGATGAAGGAACAACTAAATGAATTCTTCTACATAAATGTAGTAAATTAGTAATTGTGCTGTAAGAAAAGATAATTGTGAAGGATATGGGGAAGCACAGGAAGATTAAATGAAATAGATAGAGGAAAACAAGATACAAAAATAAGTTCAATAACTTAAATTCAAAGAAAACCAACACCACCACAAATGGAAGAAATTTAATAATGTGCAGTTATAATGATCATGCTTGGTCCTGAAGAAGAGATATGCGGTCCATTCCATTTTTGTAGAAATGGGGGGGATTAAAAAGATGTAGCATAGAATATTCAATCAGATTTGATCAATGTATTGATTAGTTTTGCTGAATTGGTCTTTTCCCTTTTCTTTCTTTATTCTTTGTTATGTTAGATGGTCCTCCTGGGGGCAGAGAGGGAGGGTTAGGGTTAGTGATTTAAGCAGCAATGAAATAAAATAAATTAATAAAATTATTTTTAATATAGTCTGTAGTTCTCTATCCCAAAGATATCAAAGAAAAGGGTCTTATATGTACAAAAAAATTGTAATGGTTCTTTTATGTGGTGGCAAAAAGTTGGAAAATGATCATCAATGGTGGAATGGCTGAACAACTTTGGTAATACAATTGTTATGCAATACTAATATAAGAAATGACGAGGGGGACAATTTCAGAAAATCATGGGAAGACCTTACTGAATTCATGTAGTGTAAAGCACAAATTGAAGTCTATTTTTTTTCACTTTGTTTTTCTTGCTTTTTTCCCCTTTTTTTGGCAACATGGCTAAAACACAGTAATATGTTTTGCATCATTTCACAGCACAATTGATATCATATTACTCATATTCTAAATGAGCCAGGAAGGAACTAGTAGAAGAGAGAGAATCTGGAATTCAATTTTTGAAAAAAGATTGATAAAAATAAACTTAAAAAAAACAATAAAATAAAATATAATGTTATCTCCAAAACAAAAATGTTATCTCCAAAACAATTAACATCCTGGCCACCATTCAATATATGCATTGCAATTTTTATTGTTGGAAGTTCCAGGAAGATGGCAAAATGAGACATTCCTTATCATCCCCCTCAAAACCAATAGAAAAAAAAATTATTAGAAAGTTACAAAATAAACGTTTTAAAAATTTGTGAGTAAAATGAGGAAGTCATAGAACTTGGGACAATAGGAAAATATATTGAAAAAACAGAGGCAAAGCTCCCCCCCCAAAAAAAACATATGTATTATAATGCTATAAAGAATAGCATCTGAGGAAAAGGTAGAATTTTTTTCCTCAGAGAAAAGGTGGATAATAAATAAAGTGAATTAATAATAATTGAAATTATTCAAAATGTCAGTTTTTATATGTAAAATGAGGAATTAAGTGAAAGAGAAGAAGGAATATTAGATATTGATAGAGAAATATAAAGAATTTTTAAACTGGGAATTGATCTGGAAACCAGATAAATGAATAACTGATCTGGACAATATGGCAAGGAGAAAAATGTTAAGAATTATCAAGCTTCATAAAAATGACAAGGAAAAGAACTTGATCGTTGGGTCTCAGGAAATCCTACTAAAATAAAGCTTCAAACCCAAAACAAGAATTAAATTTCTTTCATTGTTATTTCTTTATTACTTATTAGACTTTATTTTCTCCATGAATTTTTCTCTTGGAGAAGTACTATGTGTCTTGTTTCATGACATGATGAACATGGAAATATGTATTGTATGACAACATACAATATCTATATCATATAACCCTCCTTTTGGGAAGGGGAAAGGGAGGAAAGAGAAATGATACAGCCACTTGTTTATAACTCCATTGCTTCCAGAAAGATTGACTATGTCATAACCAGACAACCCAGAAGTAGGTTTTGGGGTTCTTACATAGGAAATGTTTCCCTCTTGTCTGAAGTTAAATTTTTATCCAGCATAGCAAAAGTAAGAAATATTTCTCCATAACCCCAATTACAGATAACATAACAAAATTTTTTTTTACATTCTTGGCACCTTCCAAACTCCTTACAACCTTGACAGCCTCTGACTGACATCCTTTAAGCAATAGTCTTATTTAGGATTGAGCCCCAAGGTAATAGTGACATGACTAAGAAAGGAAAGACATAGCCCATAAATTTCATGAAAGAATTCCATCATATATGTGGAAATTATGAGACAAACTATCATAATTAGAGGAAGAAAGGTAATGAAGTAGATATGATGTTAGCATTAAAGTCTGAAACGTTCTAGTCTTTCCTCAAGTGCTTATTGACTGTGTGAGAAAAGTCTCTTAACTTTATGTACATTAACTTCCTCATAAATAAAGAGGAATTTTATTTCTTCAATGACTTCTGCGCATTATTTCCCCATGCTCCCATTGTCATGTACTAGTGGATATTTTCCCTGAAAGACATGGTGCTAATTCCCTATATTTAAAGTTGCTTTTTTCATGTCTCCTACCTTGGTCCTTTGGTTTTATTATTCTGGTGATCTTTGGCTTGACTCAGTAGAGTCTCTGGTTTATTCCACATACTCATGACTCAGATCTTGCCGCAGGTGGATTTTTCCCTCTGACCTTGTTCATCACTTTTAATTACATATTTATTCTCTGATAGGGTTGAGGATTAAAAAACATACCAATTGCTCATTGTTTGTTAAAGCTACCCAGTTATCTAACAGTTTGCTCACTTTCAGCTTTGGGCAGGTATAGACAAATACCCAGCATTGCCATCAACAAATTCTGATGGCCATCCCTGAGTCAGAGTAAAACTGTACTCAAATTTTGTACCAATGATAGAAGCTGTGGGGAACTCTGAACACAGAAACATTTTATTGTCCCCCCAAAGATATTCTCTACCTTGTTGATTTCTTGTCAATGGAAATCTTTCAGAAGAGGTATTAGTCAAGGATGTTGTAGACAAAATTTAGGCTTTGGGAAAGAGTTGGGCTCCAGAACTTGGTGTCTTTTAACTCTTTACTTACGTTTATACAACTGTTTAGGGTTGCTTTTATTTTTTTTAAGTGTGATTTCTTCTGAGGTTTGATTCAAGAAGTATTGAAATTGGGATTACCTAGGAATTACCCTTCCAAGAGACTGCAGAGTGACTACAAAACTTGGCATACACTTGACTTACACACTCTTGGTTGCATAGATTTCTCAACTTCCAGTCTCATGGATGGTTTAATCTTTTAGCTTTGTAAAACTCACAGTCACAGTCTCTATTTAATCACCTTCACCTAAAATAAAAGAACAAGCAGAGGCAGAAAACTGAGGTTCATGTTCATGGAGCTACATGTTGGAAAGTGCTAAAAGCCTCTTCACTTAGAGAATTGTTTTGAATCTCTTAGGAACATTGCCAAGAAACAAGTCAATTAGTGAGCAAAAGTCAAATCCAAAAGTAAAAAGGTCAATTAAGGTCTTTTGAAAGTACCTGCAGCTCTGCTCTGGCAATTAAATTCAATAAGAGGCTCCCATTCACCATATGGTTAGCAGATTGGAACCAATTACAGAATCTCTATGTGTTCTCTAAAGTCTTTTCAAGGAGCTTCCATAAAATGTCATATCAACTCTCTCAGAAATAAATTCTTCAGGACTTCTAGTTCCAGAGTCAAAATGGCAGAGAAGAAGTAGGTTAGCTCAAAACCACCATGACAATCCCCTCCAACCAATCTTAAAATAAGGACCCAAAACAAATTCAAGAGTGAAAGAACCAACAGTAAGACAAAGTGGAACAATTTTCAAGAAGAGAAAAACCTAAAACGTAGGTAGAGAATATCTGGGGTACTGGGATGAGAGAGGAGCACAGACAGCAGGAGGCTATAGCAAGGAGTGAAGAGCAAGCCACCCCACACACAAACCTAACATCTGTTGTGCCAGGTTCTGAACATGAGACAAAGCCAACATTCAGATCCTGAGACCCTACCTGGGCAGATAGAGGTCCAAGCCAACACACATCCCTTGAGGTTCCAAGAAAACCTGTAGTAAAGTCTGGAATCCTAGCCCAGGACAGTCATTGCCGAAGCAGCCTGATCTTTGTGAACCCAGGTTGAGGTGAGGAGTCCCAAACAAGGCCTAAGGTGAGGACATAGATCTCAGTTTGAAGTAGTTGGTGGGACTTCTGGGTAAACATGGCTGCAGCTTAGACATAGGAATCTACCTCTCCTCAATGTCTACTGATGTAGACTGTCTCAAAAGGACAAAAAAATCCAAATTCATATGAATGAAGGGACACCACAGTAGGGCACAGCATTAAAGGTACATGGGATATGGGCATTTCCAAACTATAGGGGGGTGAAATAGCTTCCACCAAAATGGAAGCTGATCAACCTTCCCCCACCCCACCTACAGAGCCAGTGCACTAGATTCAGAGCCAGTGAGTGCCAGATTCAGTGAGGGAGCCAGGGGCACCTGTAGGTCCTTGGCAGCTGACTAAGACCACCAAAGGCCTACCCCCTGAGAGCAGCTAGACTTGAGACCCCAACAAGAGGAAAAGTGTAGACCTTAGGCATGGAAATAGCACAGAGAAGGTCAGCAAATAGTAGAAGCCAAGGAGTCTTGGAAGGTGGCCTCAGGCAAAAACTATGCTCCTTAGCTCCATACACACAAAGAGCCTGCCCTCTTCCCTCAGACTTCTGACTGGAAAGGGAAGGAAAAACCAGCATAGTGATGGCAAAAAATCAACTTCCCAACACCAAGAAGAACAAGAAGAAAGCTTTGACCCTGGATAATTTTTATGGAGGAAAAACCCAGACTACAGAGGAAATAGCAGAAGAGGACCTCCAGATAAAGGCATTGAAACCTTCCAAAAACAATGGAAATTGGCCACAAGCTCTTGAAGAATTTAAATCGGAGCTTATCAAAAAGATGGAAGAATATTGGGAAGATAAATGGGAAATAGTTCAAAAAGAAATTAACAGTTTAAAAGACAGGAACTCCCAATTGGAGGAAGCAGCCCAGAAATCAAATGAAATAATAAATAAATTAGAGATCAAAATTAAACAGTTGGATGCTATGAAAAGCAGGATAGGCCAAACTGAAAAGGAAAATCAAGAGATTATAGCAGAAAATCAAAATATTATGGTGGAAAAACAGTTTTTAAAGACCAGAATTGGGCAATTAGAAGCCAATGATCTCAGAAAACAGCAAGAATTAATAAAGCAAAATAAAAAGATTGACAAAATAGAAGGAAATATGAAATATCTCACTGAGAAGATGATTGACTTAGAAAATTGGTCTAGGAGAGACAATTTGAGAGTCATTGGTCTACCTGAAAACCTAGAAATAAACAGAAACCTTGACATCATAATACAAGAAATTATCCAAGAAAACTGCCCTGATGTTCTTGAACAAGGGGCAAAATAGACATTGAAAGAGTTCCTAGAACACCCTCTACACTAAATTCTCAAAAGATAACACCCAGGAATGTAATTGCCAAATTCAAGAGCTTCCAAGCTAAGTAGAACATTTTACAAGAAGCCAAAAAGAGAAAATTCAGATATCAAGGAGCACCAATCAGGATAACACAAGATCTGGCAGCTTCCACACTAAAGGACCCCAAGGCTTGGAATATGATATTCAGAAAGGCAAGAGAATCTGATTTTCAACGAAGAATCATCTACCCATCAAAACTGATTATATACTTCCAGGGGAAAGTTTAGGCATTCATCAAAATTGAAGATTTCTAAGTATTTGTAAAAAAAAGACCAGAACTAAGTGGAAAGTTTGATATCCAAACACAAAAATCAAGAGAAACATGAAAAGGTAAATAAGAAAGAGGAAAGGGAGAAAATGTTTTTTCTTTATTTTAATTTTCTTCTTTAAGGGCTTCAATAAGATCAAATTATTTATATTAATATATGGAAAATGTTATTTGTAACTCTCAAAAATTATATTCATTATTATAGTAATTAGAAGAATCATTCATAGGTAAAGATTGGAGTAATAAGTGGTCTAAGATGATAGGCAAAAAAAAAGAAAAAGAAAAAAAATTGAAGTAGTTGGTGGACCCAAAGCTAGGCCCCTTGAACCTCTTGTCACAGGCTAAAGAGCAAAGCAGTCTGCTGTCCATATGACCTGATCAAGCCCAGAGTAAGACCAAAAGCTTCATCCAAGCCTGAAGATAGAATCTGAGCTGTGTCTGATATGATGAAGTCCACAATGAGACCAAAAGCCTACACCCAAGTCTGAGGTGAGAATTTCAGAAATCATCAGTCTCAAGAGTTGATTGAATGAGCAATAGGAGGTGCCTCTCAGAGTTCCCAGCCCTCAGGTTACCCTACCATCTTGGTAGACCTGAAACTGGCAGAAACCTAGAAATGAAGCTAAGGAAGGATTAAGCTTAAGAGGGTACCCTAACCTCCCAGAGAACAGAGCCTACCTATAAAAAGTTTGGAAAAATGACCAGACAACAAAAAAGCACCTAATTTTAGAGAATTTTTATGGAGACAAAGAGCAAGGCACAGACATAGAAGGAGGCAGTAAAAGCAAAGGGATCACACACAAAGTTCAAAAGGAAAATATGAATTGGATAGAGGCAGAGGAAAAATGGGGAAGAGAAATGAACACAATACAAGAAGAAATGGACTAATGAGAAAGAAGACTCAAAAGCTGATGGAGGAAAACCATTCTTTAAAAATTAGAATTAGGCAACTAGAAGCTAATGATTTCATGAGACATCAAGAACCAATAAAACAGAATCAAAAGCATGAAAAAATAGAAGAAACCATGAAATATCTCACTGAAAAAAGCAATTGACCTGAAAAATAGATCCAGGAGAGACAGTTTAAGAATTATTGGTCTACCTGAAAGCCATAATCAAAGAAACAAACAAAAAATAAAATCTTGGACATCATATTACAAGAAATTATCAAAGAAAATTGACCAGATATTCTTGGATAAGAAAATAAACTAGAAATTGAAAGATTACACAGATAACCTCCTGGAAGAAATCCTCAAATGATAATCTCCAGGAATATAATAGCTAACCAAGAGCACCGAAGCCAAGGAGAAAATACTGCAAACCACTAGAAAGAAACAATTCAAATACCATGGAGTTACAATCAGGATTACATAGGACTTAATGACTTTCACAGTAAAGGATTGGAAGGCATGGAATATAATATTCAGGAGAGCAAAAGATTTAGGTTTACCACTTGAGTCACCTATCCAAAAAAACTGAATATATTCTTTCAGGGGAAAATGGCCATTCAATAATATAGAAGATTTCCAAGCATTCCTAAAGAAAAAAAAACAGACCTAAACAAATAATTTGAAATCCAAACATGAAACCTAAGAAGGCTAAAAAGGTAAATAAGAAGGGAAAGTTTATGGGACTCATGAGTTCAAACTGTATGTATTCATCCATGGAAAGAGGATATCTACAATTCTTAAACATTATTCTTTGTAGTAGAGAATATAGAAGGAATATACTTAGATACAGGGTAGGGAAGTTAGCTGATTATGATGATATGATATGCAAAAAAAGGCATGAAAAAGAGGATTTCAATGAGAGAAAAGGGAAAAGAGAGATGGAATGGGATAAATTATATAACATATAAAGGCATGAAAAATTATTACAGTGGAGGGGAGGATAAAGGTGGTGGCAGGAAACACAAACTTTTTTCTCATGGTAACTAGCTATGAGAAGGAATAACAACCATAATCATTGGGGGTATAGAAGTATATCTTACCCTGAAGAGAAGTAGAAAAGAAATTAAAAAAGGGAAGGGAGGGTAATTAGAGGGAGGAAGAAGTGGGGGGGAGTGATAAAAAGCAAAACACTGGTTCAGAGGAACAGAATGAAAGGAAAAAGACAAGGATCCAAAGGGGAAAATAAAATGGAGGGCAATACACAGTAAGTAATCATAACTATGAAAGTGAATGGGATGAACTCATCCCTAAAATGGAAGCAGATAGCAGAGTGGATTAAAAACCAGAATCCTACTATATGTTGTTTACAAGAAACACATTTGAGGCAGGGTGACACACACAGATTAAAGGTAAAAGGCTGGAGCAGAATTTATTGTGCATCATCTAAAGTGAAAAAAGCAGGAGTAGCAATCATGATCTCAGACAAAGCTAAAGCAAAAATAGATCTGATTAAAAGAAATAAAGGAGGAAACTATATCTTTCTAAAATGTACTAGAAATAAGTTTTTCAGGATACAGAATATTATCAGCAATACTCAATGATACTAATGGGGCCTGGGCTCATTGATCAATCCCTGATTATATATGATTATATATGGATACAAAGATGACTAGATGGATGAATATTCTAAGAAATTATATTCCTTGGTGGGAATATAGAATAGTTAGTCAGATAGCAAGAATATTCTTAAATTTGAGCACAGTTTTGTAGTACACAGCAAAAAAATATTTTAAAAATTTGATAATTATTATTTTTAAATAATTTCATATATGTCTGTATATGTAACTAGATTTATCATATAAAATAATTCTTTATGTAAAAATGAAGAGAATATTGCTGTAAAGAATTTTTTATGTTTTTAGTTTTATTTTGCTTTTGGAAGTTTTCATAGTCTCATCCACATGCATAATTATTCCAATGTGTTTAACACTTTGCATAATATCTATGGCCACAGATTGAAATAAATAAAATAATATTAAGTAAATGAAGATATATATTTAAAATTATTCTCTGTTTTACTTTGAATGTAGTGCCTGTCAAAGAGGCATGCATGCAAAGGACAGAAAGCTGAGGATGGATCATCTATCAGTCAAAAGGAATATTCCATTTGGAATGTTACCGGGAAAAACAGCTGAAGCTAAGCCAACAGCTGAACGGGGCTAGACTGGACCTTTTGGCTTCTGACAGAGTGGTGGAGAAGAAGCTGAGGCTTTGGCTGGTGTGGCTGATGGTGGTGAAGAAGCTAATTGTGTCTCTGGACTTGAATTAATCAAGTTGGAGGTTACCTGGTAGATTGGCAAAAGAAGAAAGAAGACAGACAGTTGTCCTCATATCTCTTTGACTGACTCTGTTGCACAAGAGAGACTGATTGCCATTTCTCCCCATATCCTCCTAATCCTCATTTAAGAGAATAGGGATACCTATCCCTCTTACTTTATCCTCTATCCTTGTCCTGTCTTCCCCAATAAACCCTTACTTGAGTTAAAGAAGAGAAAAGAGGAAAAGAGCATTTTATCTAAAGCATCATATCCACCCTGAGTGACTTAGAAGAAGGTTGAAGGAAAAGGAGGAGGGGAAGCTGAAAGGCTTCTGAAGAGGGAGGAAAACTGGGAGGAGGGTAGGCAAACTTGATCCACTAGTTATCCAGTATCAATCAATATACACCCTCAGAATTACTATCTATTACATGCCTTAATCTATGTATTAAAAGATTTTGACATCTGTTTCTTGTTGTAGGTTGAATTCTTATTTTTCCTATATTTGTGAACCAGTGACATTTTAAAAGTAATTGCCATTCCATCATTTCATCCACATTTGATTCTTCATGACTGCATTTGAGATTTATTTCGCAAAGATACTGAGGTGGTTAGTCATTGTGTTTTCTAGTTCATTTTATATTTGTGGAACTGAGTCAAACAGAGTTAAGTAACTTTCCCAGAATTACAAAGTTAGTGTCTGAGGCCAGGTAAACTCAGGAAGATGAGTCTTCCTGACTTTAGTCCTGGCATAGTGTCCACTATGCCATTTGACTGCCCTTATAAAAGTAATACTATGTATTATTAAAGTATTATAGAATATCAAGAATACCTTATTCATCTTGGTAATTTTTTACTTTAAAAATGTTATGAGCTCAAATCTTTCATAGTAGTTGCAATAGTGCTGAGATTTCAGATACAATATTCTCTAGATGTAAAATAAATTATTTTGAAATTCTGCAACTTATTAAACTTCCTTTTTGACTGATGAAGACCTCCATGGAATCCTAAAGTGTATCTTGGTATGAACATAACCCTGAGTTCACCAAGGAAATGCTAGTAGAGAATATGTTCAGGGATGTCATGCCATTTTGGACTTTTCTAGTAGAATCCATAAGACAAACAATATTTACATTTTGAGGATCAAACTAGTTAAGAACAAAGAAACTTATCACCTATAGAGGAACTACTTAATAATATCACTTATTCACACTAAACAATAGGACAAAGTAAAATTCAAAATGGTCTTGAATTCTGTGTGATCCTCTTTTATTTCTGCAGTATTAGTGACAGAATGTCAAGAAAGGAACAAGGAATCCTAAAAATCACAGTTTTTAGACCATCTGTAAGACTTAATTTAACTTTTGCCACTCCCTTTAATTATAGATTCTTGTTTAATGATCAATAAGTGAATGTACTATCTAAAAAATAAAATCACAGAAAATATTAACATTCTTGCTATAAAAGGGAGCCATAACTTATAGAGAAGTTAAAAAAAGATAAAAAGAAAGATGGTTGACAGATTCTCTTGTGAGAGAGAAATGAAGTAGTTTTCAGAGTTACTTTTATTGTGCTTTCAAAGCAAATAAGAACTTCATTTCATGGAATAATGATATATCTCATGTTGTGTTACATATGAGAAGTATTTCTGAAAAGACACTTTGGGAATAATTGTATCATATACTCTAATATATATATATATATATGTATATATATATATATATATATATATATATTGCAGGGCTAGGGAGGAAGAGGAATTACACAAAGAATTTAGAATGATCTTTATTAAAATAACATTTTAATTGTAAGTGAATTCAAGGCAAAGAGTATTCATAATCATAACAACTAACATTTATGTAGGGCTTACTATATGCCAGGCACACTGCTAAGTACTTTGGAAACATAGGATGAAGATGACAAAATATTCAAGAGAAAATATAACTTAGGAGTAAAAAATAAAAGATGCCAAAGACTTCTGGAAAATGGAGAAGCCCTACATGTATATATTAAAATATACATTTTTAAATAGTTGGGAGGTGTTGATCAAATATCCAAAAGCAGATTGAGTACACTTTAATGTGTGAAGGTCTTGTGGGAGGATAGGGAGGATAATTGCACAAAATGAGAAGACACAACTGGCTTTTGATTTGTGACACTTTAAGGGAACACCAAAATTCACGAGATCATAAGTTGAGACAATGAAGAAGCACATGCTTTCATGTATATGTAGATAGAACATAAGGATAGGAATTAAATTTGCTACTTCATTGGTATAGGGGATTTCCAGACAAGAAAACTCCCTCTAGCAATGTAAGTTGTGACATTCTAGTGACATTCTAGGCACATTGTAGAGAACTGCTTCCTGAAAGGTCAACTTGCCCAAAGTCCCAAAGCAAGATGTAAGATTATCTCAGATCTTCTTGTCATGAAGACTAAGCTTTTCTATCCACTCATTCCAGGCAACTACTCAAGTATATTTTTAAAAATTACATTATTGCTAAATTTTCCATTTAAGTCACAAATTCTACAAATGTGGTTAGCCTTGATCTTCCCCTAGAATGTTTAGATATGAATTCAAATCTTTTTTTTTTTTGGAGAAATTAAGTGGTTTATTCATAGCATGCCAATATTGCTTAAATAAGATATTAGGATTTCATATTTCTTCTGTCTTTTGGTGCCCATAGGAGTAATTGTTTTTATTACTGGATTTCTCCAAAGGTAAAAGGAGAAATGAAAAGGAGGAATTTACTGTGGGTGGTTGTGGAACATTCCAAATGGGTGACCTAATCAGCAACAAATTCAACATACATTTGAGTCTAGTGATCCTTCCAAACAAATTTCATCCTTCTCAAACCTCCACTATATAAATAAGACCAATTCCTGTGTCCAACTGCTCTACAGGCTCTACAAAAGAAAAAAAAAAACAATTGGCTCATTCATCCTCCTGGGATATCATGAATAATCATGACAACATATTATTTAAAACAGCCCATTTTGTTCAACAAGTGTCTATGGGGTTCAGCAAGTCAACTGAAATAATCTAAATATTCTTTTTGAAAGTGATTTTAATAGTACCCTAGATTCGTATAACCCTTTTCTAGTTGAGTAGACTAGTAAAATTTTGTCAAGGTAGTTTCCACAACTGCATTTCTCATCACAGGGAACATATATAACTATACTCTAAGGATATGGTCACCTTCCTATCAACCAATCAACAGGCAGTTATTAAATGTTTACAATGTGCCAGGCACTGTGCACAAAAACAAAAACAGTCCCTGCCATTTAGGAACACACATTGCAGCTAAGGAGACAGTCGGGATGTATATAGGTGTAAATGTAACTCACATGGAGATAGGAAGGCTCATCTTCCTAAATTCAAATTTTTCCTCAGATCCTTACTAGATGCATGACTCTGGGCAACTCACTTCCCTCTGTTTGCTTCTGTTTCCTCATCTGTAAAATGAGCTGAAGAAGGAAATGGTACACTAACTTTGCCAAGAAAACCCCAAATGGGATCATTAAGAGTTGGACACAACAACTGAGACAAATGGACAACAGTAGAGATGAGATAATGGTAGAGGGGATGACTAGCTGCTGGGTGACTTAGAAGAGCTTTCTGTGGCACTAAGTTGAGTCGTGAAGGAAACCAAGGACTTTAATAGGCAGAGATAAGGAGAAAAAACATTCCAGACAGGAAGACTAGCCAGGGAAAAGCAATGAAATTAGTTTTGTGCCTTGGGACCAATGACAATATTGATTCTAAGATGGAAGGTAAGAGCTTTTAAAAAAGAAAAAAAAGTACAAATTACATTGAAGTATAGATTACTACATTCACATTTATTTTTCTTCCATTGGAATCTTCTTCAAGATATATAATTATCTTTCAGGCATTTAATGAATATTTATGTGGACTTATATAATAGTCAGGTTGACCTCTTCTCAGTAACTATATCATATGGAGTACTTCTATTGTCATTTTTTCTACAATGCATAATTCCATCATTAAAGAAACTGTTTCTAGCAGTCCACAGTTTCTAATATAGTTTTCTCTCTTGATTTTTTTTCTGTATTGAAATATTTATGTTTATTAATAATGGTTAAACTCATAACAAAAAAGAAAATTTGCTAACATAACTTTTAAAAATGCATATGTGAGGATATGGTATTAAAGTTAGTATCACAAAGAAGTCAAAATTCCATTTCTCTTTTTTTACTTTAGCTCTCAATTAGTTTGTTAATCCAAGAAGGATTAAGAAGGCTAATAAGACTACATAGGTCACAGAGAGACTAAGAATTTGGTTTAAATCCTGGCTTTGATGTAGATTTGTGATATGAAAGGGGAACTTTTTTCTGTTACAATTTTCTTTCATCTGTAAAATACACAGAATAAAGAATATATTTATATTATATTATAGGTACAATATAATATATAATAAATATGTATTGAATTAGTATATATTACATATAATAAATGTATAATGTATAATAAACATGTAAAATTGTATCAATGTAATATTAATGCAATAATATAATATAAATATATATTAATATAATAAATCTAATATATTATATAATCTATAATATGTAATTATTGTTTTTCATTCTTCATTTTGAAGACCAGTGATATCATGGACTAATGTCTTGACTAGTGTGAGAATTGAATTTGTGAGTCAGAATTGCATAGTTATCAGCCTCACTCTTGCTTCCAGAATGATTCAAATCCAGTGACAAAAGTCAGGATGACTGGAGATGAAATGGATGACTTTGGCATCCTCAAGCTTTAAGTATTCCACAGCCCCTGCTTCAGCTATCTTTGTGGCCACTGGAACAAAATTTTCTCTGCTGCCCATTCCAACAGGAGAACTATGTTTTTACACAAGCACAGATGATGCAGAGAAGTTACTTGGTTAATTTTCTTCAGACCATACTTTGTAGAGAAAGAACCAATATTTATTGGTAGAGGAAGGATTTTCAAATTAAAAGAACCACAGGTACAGTCCCAATCCCTATTTATATATTTTCATATGTGTGTATGTGTATACACAGAGGAACATGCATACACAATTTACACATGAAAACATGTGCATATGCATTTTCAGATTGTGCATATGCATGTTTATACCTTGGTCTATGTAGAAACACATGTATGAAATCTCTCTGGGCTTCATTTTCCTCATTTCAAGAATAAGCACTTTGTGGTTAATGATCTCTAAATCAGAATTATTCTAAGATTTAGAAAGTGCTTTGAAAATCTCAGATTTTTCTGAAGATGGTATTAAACACATACCATCCTTTGAAAAAGAACAGCTAAGAAATAAACAAAGATGAATGGATGCAGTAAGAGTCCTTGATGTGGCATCATAAGACCCAGGCTCTGGTCTCTGATCTGTCACATCCAAGCCATGTGACCATGGGCAAACCATTTAACCTTGGAATCCAATCCAAGCTTCAATCTTCTCATCTTTAAAATAAATAATTTTGATGAGCTGATCTCTAAAGTCCATTCCAGGTCTAATTCTATGATACTGAATAAATGAAGTATTTTGAATGTCTTTCTACCTACCTGCCTATCTATGTATCTATCTATGTATCTATGTATCTATCTATCCATCCATCCATCCATCCATCCATCCATCCATCCATCCATCCATCCATCCATCCATTCATCCATCCATCTATCTATCTATCTATCTATCTATCTATCTATCTATCTATCTATCTATCTATCTATCTATCTCTCTGTTTCTCTCTCTCTATTTCTCTCTATCTATCTATCATCTCTAACTGTCTATGTATGTGTGTATGTATATATCTGTTTGTTTATCTATCTGTCTGTGTCTATCTATCATCTCTGTCTGTCATATGTACGCATATATCTATCTATATGTCTATCTATCTATCTATCCATATATCCATATATATAGAGAGAGAAAGAGAGATGGGAGAAACACAGAGAGAAAAAGAGAGAGAAAGAGAGAGAAAAAGAGAGAGAAGGAGGGAGAGAGAAGAAGAAGAAGAAGAAGAAGGAGGAGGAGGAGGAGGAGAGAGAGAGAGAGAGAGAGAGAGAGAGAGAGAGAGAGAGAGAGAGATTCTTTCATCTTTCTAAATTTAAATCTTCTGGTGTCAGACATTTACCAGCTGTCTAACACTGGGCAAGTTACTTTACCCTATTTGCCTTAGTTTCCTCATCTGTAAAATGAACTGGGAGAGGAAACAACAAAGCATTCTAGAATCTTTGCCAAGAAAAACTCAAATGGAATCATGCAGACTCTGACATGACTGAGATGACTGAACTAAATATAAGACCTTTCTGGGCCTCAGTATTTTGAACTGTAAAATGAGGTATAAAACATAATATACATATGCACATACATATCACACACATACATCCATTCTTGTATATGTATGTGTGTATGTATATTAACACTCATCCTACGTGATCAGGGTGAGATATTCTATGAAAGAGAATAATTTTGGAGATTCGGATTCTAGATGCTTTCCATTTCAGATATGTCAGGTCCTCTCAGGCCTCTGCTGACTGCATCTGAGCACTGATGGCCAAGGTCTAGGAATGCCCCTTAGGTGGTAGAGCAATGGATTCTGGTCTTTAGACTTTTTCCCTGCTTCCTCATCTACATTGGGAGAATTGAAGAGGCTTAGCGGTTTGAAAACTAAGGAATCCTGAGCTCTGACGTGATTACTATTTAACTGTTTTGTAGTCTAGACTTTAGAGATGAAAATTGGAAAGCATATGGAATGCTCCCATAAACTAGGGTGAAGTCTCTGAAAGAGAAGCAAATCCCTCACTAGGGAATCGGATACCAAAGAAAAGACTAAGCCTGATGGTATTAGTTAGCTGGGAAGTTCAGTTCTTTATTTTTAAAAGCTTGGTTCCTCAGGCTAAGAATTTCATGCTTGGGGATAATAAAAGGTAATATTGATAGAGTGTTTAGAGGTTTATAAAAGCCTCTGACATATATTATCTCATCTGATTCTCACAACAATTTTGAGAGACAGATGTTCTAATGGTCTCCATTTTTACAGATGAAGAAACTTAAATCGACAGAGTTTAAATGACTTCCCTATGGTCATAAAGCCAATAAATGTCTAAGGAAATATCCAAACCCTGACTCCAAGTCCATTGATTTGTGAGGGTTCAGTAGCCAAGACTAAGAAGGAACAAGTTAGGAAAATCTGGAGGGAGGTTTTTTGCTTATCCTAGAAAAAATAGCTGCCTTTTCTGAAAAGAACTGGGAAAAAATTATGGGCTTGACCCGAAAGAGCATGGAAGTACCCATTATTCCTTCAAAGTCAATGATTTCAGGTGAGTCATACTATGGGTCGAGCAAGGCAGTGTCAAGTGGAAACGTGTCCAGCAGAACAACATCAATGCAGTAGCATCAGTCAGGGAATACAAGACCATCCAGGCTTTTGTGATCTGTTGAGAGCCAGTCCAACAAGAGCAACGCAATAATATTACTAAAAAACATCAGTGGACCTTAAATGGTAGAGGCATGAGTTGTTCCTCAACATGAGTCACCAGAATAAATGTGTTTCTTATGTATACACCCTTCTTCACATGTGTCCTGGAGGTAGATGTTCCATAACTGGGTATATCCTCTATGCCATTTTTACCCTGGCAATACATACTCTTGGACATAAGTGGTTCTTTATGTGTAATCAATCTTTCCATTGATGTGTGTATTTATAAACCTAGGTTTATGAGTGAAATTTTTCTTCCTACTTTTCTCCATTTTGTCATTTTATTAAATCCTTTTGCTGTGTTTATGTTATGTAGTCAGTGACTAAAAAGTAAAGATATAATTAGGGGCTCAGAGATATGTATTTAAGGGATATAAAACTACAGAATATTTCGAACGGGGAATATCTATCCTTTGGGCCACTTGAAAATTATATGGTACCCATAAGACATAGCAAAATAAAAATTTTCAGTCAATAGTTTTTGATAAGCTTCTCTGTCTTCTTAAATGTATCATACTTGAAAACTTTAACTTATTCCAACAAGCATTTATTGAAGACTTACCATGTGCCAATCGCTATACTTGGCACTGAAGATTATTAAGGTTGAGTCATGGCAGACTCTATGTGACCCCACTGATTGATTATGGTGTGCCAGTCCCTTTCGTCCAATATCTGTTATTGTCTATTCAAGTTCATGTTTGTTATTTTCACAACATATCCATCTTATCCTCTACTGTTCCTTTTCTTTTTGCCTTCAATCCTACCCAACACCAGTCTTTTCCAATTCATCCTGACTTCTCATTATGTGGCCAAAGTATTTAAGTTTTAGCTTCAGTATTTAACGTTCTAGGGAATAGTCTGAATTAATTTCTTTAAGTACTGACTTATTTGATCTCTTTGTTGTCCAAGGAACTCTAAAAAATTTTCAGCATCACTTCTATGGTGTTCAGCTCTCACAATCCAGTTCTCATAGTTCTATTTTACTACTGGAGAAACAATAGTTTTGAATGTACAGACCTTTGTTAGAAAGGTGCTGTCTCTACTTTTTAGTATACTGTCCAGATTTGCCATAGCTTTCCTTTCAAAGAGCAAGCATCTTTTAATTTCATGGCTTCAGGTGCCATCTGCAGTGATCTGTCAGCCCAAGAATATAAAAACTGACACTACTTTTTTTTCTCCCTCTATTTGTCAGGAAGTGATAGATCCAGTTGCCAGGATCTTATTATTTTGATGCTGAGCTTCACGCCAGCCTTTACATTCTCCTCTTAAACTCTCATGAAGAATTTTCTTAATTGTTCTCCACTTTCTACCATCAGAGTGGTATTGTTTGCATATCTGAGATTGTTGAAATTTCTTTTATTTTTGCCCCCTCATCTCTATCTTTTATTTTTTAATTTTATTTATATTTTGATTGTTGAAATTTCTTGCAGCATCCTAAATTCTGGATTTTGATTCATCCAAGCTTTTGCATGATGTATTCTGTGTATAAGTTAAATAAATAAGATGATAATAAATAATCTTGCTGTACCCCTTTTCTAATCTTACAAAGATAAAGAGGAAATACTATCAATGAAACTGTTTTACTGGAGGAAAACAAATTGGACAATACTAACTTATGGGGGAAAGAGAGATAGAAAAGAGTGTATTAGAGATCCTAGGATGCTAAAGTGAGGAGGGAGGAAGTTTATGTAGGAAGTCTAATAAGGGGATAGGAATTTCCTTCCCTTCTCAGATCAAAAATGTCATTAGCTTAGACTTAGTTTAGTCCTTAGGAGCTGGATAAAATTCATGGGATAAGTTATTTGGCCAGTGTCACATAAGTAGCTACTACCAAAGATGAAATTTGAATCCAGGTCTTTCTATCTCTATTTCTGGGATTCTGTCTATTTCATCATCCTGTCTCTTTCAAAAGGACCTAACTAAATACATTTTGTTAAAACTTTATTTTCTCTCTAAGAATCAGTACCATGTAGTGCTTCCACGGTAGAAAAAATGGTAAGGGCTAGGCAATGGAGTTTAAGTGACTTGCCCAGGGTCATACAACTCATCTGAGGTTGGACTTGATCGCAGAACCTTTCATCTCTAGGTCTATCCACTAAGTCACCTAACTACCTCCTGAACACATTTTTAACTTTCATTTTTTTATGAGTTGGTATCATTCTTATGAATGCTAGTGATTCTACTCAGTAGAAACATAGTGTTGTTCTTTGAACAATTATTTCTCATGAGTTGGTAGTAGCTGGCTTCAAGACCCCTTTGATATTATATCACTTTTAAATCATAGAGTTTGACGTAGAAGGCCCTTCTTGGGCCCTTTAGTCCAAATATTATAGATGAGGAAAGTAAGGCTCAGGGACTTTATTGAATTTCCCAAAGTCACACAGGTAGTAGGTGTCAGAGGCAGGATATGAATGTGGGTAGCTTGAGTATGGGGTCAGTGCTCTTTTCCTACAGTCACAAATTTTATTTCAGTTGACTAGAGGTCACTTTTTCTCACTCTCTAGTCCTTAGCTGCATTCTAAATAGCTGAGGTTAGTGAGCTTTGGATTTAATCTGTTATTAGAGTCAATTATTTTTGTAATGTATTATATTATCTTTGCAGAAGCAGTAGATTTAAACTCATAACTGTGTTTACTTAGACTAATGTTGACATTAGTTTTAATTCCCTGACAATGGATGGTAGAGTTTGGTGACCCATAAGCATATCAGTCAGTAGAAAATAGCAGCCCTAGAATTTAAAAATAGCAATGGAAAATCCACTAAGTGAATGTTATATAAATACATAATTGTTCATTGATTTGCTTTAAATGCAACTTATAGGATGAGAGAAAGATCTCCTTGGAATCATTTTTACATAGTTCTCTCAGCATCCAGGCAGGCATTACTCATTCACCCTCTTTTGCCATTACCTACATTTTTACCATTTCTCTGGTGGCCATGAATACTCTGTGAGCCTGGATGAATAAAACCTTTGGTTCCCAACTGATCTTGCAAGGGTTATTTTTAATTACACCTGTGAACTCCAGTACTTGTAAGCCTTCTAGCCTTCAGTCTCCACCAAGTCCAAATCTCCTGACTAAGAAATGTCTCCAAGGTGTTGCAGTTATAACAGGTGTCAAGTCTCTGTTCCCATTTGGTGGCTTTAGCTTCTTGCCTCTTGTCAGCCCCTTCATAAAACTAGAAAGACAGAAAGAGCCAATAATACCAGTAGATTTGGGACCCTGGTCTTAGAGACGTTGATGAAAGTATAAGCACAGAGATAAGAGCCAGAGAAGAGGCAAGACTGTGAGTAGCAGAAAGAGAGACTTATGCCATATCTGGTCTGTTTTTGACTGCAGCTTACTTATTTACTTACCATATGGAATGAACCAGCTGAGAGGAATGATGGAAATTATTTAAACCTATGAACCGTTAGGTAGAATGAAGACACAGAAAACATCAGAGGTGTGTCTGTAAAAGTGACACTGAAAGCTTGCCCCTGTTTCCAAGTTTTCTCCAAATCCTAATCCAAACATTGACCCAGTTAGATATCATGAATCAATGAGCTATTGCCCTATCTATCTAATCTATCTATCTATCTATCTATCTATCTATCTATCTATCTATCTATCTATCTATCTATCATCTATCCATCTATCTATCTATCTGTCTGTCTATCCATTTATCTATCTATCTATCTATCTATCTATCTATCTATCTATCTATCTATCTATCTGTCTATCCATTTATCTATCTATCTATCTATCTGTCTGTCTGTCTGTCTGTCTGTCTCTCTATCTATCCATTTGTCTGTCTGTCTGTCTATTCATCCATCCATCCATCTACCTATCTATTTATCTATTCATCCATCCATCCATCCATCAATCCATCCATCCATCCATCCATCCATCTATCCATCTATCTATCTGTCTAATATAGTTCTATTATATATCCTCTGTATATTTCATATGTAGAGAACAAAGAGGAATTCATATACATATATATATAACCTATATACATATAAGATACACACATACACATATATGTCCTATACTCCTTTGCCTGCTTATAAGAAAGATGTCCATGCAAGAAGTTAGAAAAACTGAGCTATATCTTCTTTTTTTGGAACTCTAGAATTCCTAGAGAGTCTATGAACTGAATTTGGCTATCTTGGATTGAAGCTATGACCATGCAGCCATTTGGTAAATGTTCTATTATCTATTATTTTTAATACTTCATATTATTTTCCCTTTTGATTCTACCTCTTCATGCTTTTAAGATAGTAAAAGCATCACATTCAGTTAAAAATGTCTGTTCATATCAGGAAGGAGTGGATTCCATTATATTAATGTTAAATGATTAGGATTCAGAGACATAAAGCAGAGACAGGGGAAAGTGATCTTTCCCACAAGTGTGTGTTGAGGGCTAAAGAGCAATTTTATTGGAATAAGTTTGTACTAACCACACCCTTTAATAAATGAATAAACGAAAAAGTACTTATTAAGAAATTAGCACAGACTGGGTGCTGTGCTAAGAATCCAAATTGAAATAACATTGTCTCAGGCATATAGTTAAATGCTTAATAAGGGCCTTCTGATGGACTGATGGTCAGCTAAGTGGCACAGTGGATAGAGCATTGGGTCTGGAGTTAGCAAGACTAGTTTTCCTGAGTTCAAGTCCAACATTAGACATTAATTATGTGACTCTGGGCAAGTCATTTAACCCTCTTGTTTTCAGTTTCCTCATCTTTAAAATGAGCTGCAGAAAAAAAATGACCTCATTTGGAATTTTCTTGGAAAAGATATTGGGAAGGTTTTTCATTTCCTTCTGCAGTTTATTTTACAAATGAGGAAACTAAGGCAGACAATGGTTAAGTGATTTGCCCAAGATCACAAAGCTAGTAAATGTTTGAAGTTGGATTTGAACCCTGATCTTCCTGAGAATATTACTCTATTAACTACAGGACCTAGCTGCTCTATGTATGATATAAGCATAGATTAATAGCTGTAACAGTTAAATTAGTTTCTCTACTAAAAGTATTATATTTTAGAGGTTTATTAAAGATTAATAGAAATCAAAGATACAAATCAATAAGTCACATTTCTAGGGCTGATAAGCCCATTCAATTTCACTTACTACATCCTGAGAGATGCCTGTTCTTAGAAGCGGAAGCAGAGAGACCAAGTCGGCGGTACAGTCAGTTTAAATACAAATGCTGATCTCACACTCAGGTGGGGACTCAGGTGAGATTATAGGACATTCTGGGAAATGCCAAGGACTTCTGGGAATTGAAGTCTGGGGTTCAAATCTCCATTTTTATATAGTAAACTAATGAAATGAACACTGCCTCCTGAAACAGGAGAAATTGGAAGGTAGAAGATCATGTAGTATCTGAAAACTATAGAAAATTTGATATTTCCTCAGGAATACCATTTGAGTAGAACAGAGTATGTGTAACTATGAAGGTAATCGTATTACCCAAGCTGACCAAGTCTGGTCCATTTTAGTGAATTACCTTATCACAGAAACTATCAGAACTACCAAATGGTTCAATGGAGACACTCAACTAGAAACATGGTGACAATGAACTTTTTCTTGGTCTAGAAAACTTGATTCTAGTATAACATAGTTATTATTTATCATCATCTTTATCAATCATTGTCAAGAGAGTGGTGATAGCAGTGTTTGTATTGATGTTGGCAGTGATGGTGGTGGCTTGTAGCTCCAAAAAGGAAATGGAATTTTAGGCCAAAGGATCAGGGCTCTGACATTTAGTACTGACCTTGACACTTTACCACTCTAAGCCTCAGTTTCCTCAGCCATAAAATGAGGAGGATTGGACTTAACTATATAGCTCAAAAGTCTATGAGTTTATTAAGTAGAAATAAATTAGAGTAGAAAATGTATGGTGATATTTTAGCTCAATATAAGGAAAATGTTCATAATTACAGTTTACTAATGAAATTAACTTTCTTTTAAGACATCAAATTCCCTTTCCCTATATTATGGTGGAATAAAGAAATTGCATAATTACATCCAGGCCATGATTTATTTAGCAAGTCATGCAGATGCAGAAACAAATCCAGTCCAAGGCTCTCAGCCTGCCAAGGACATTGAATATTGGTTTCTTCCCAGTTAATATATAATTCGGAAGGAGTAAAAAAAAAAAGCAGGATGGAGGAATTGAAATACCTTGTTTCTTATTGGTGGAAGGGATCAGGAGACACTGAGGTGAGAGGGAGAAGGGCTAGTCTTATGATTTTCCCATCAGGTGATAGAGTCTTGTGACTGTCCTGTGCTAAAGGGAATTGGAACTTAACTCTGCAATATGGTGGATAAAGGAAAAATGGAATCACCAATTGATTTAATGCAATACTTGGGTGTGGTACTGAGCAGTGGGCTTTTTTGGTGACTTTAATTTTAAAAAATACACCGTCTGTCTTAGAATCAGTACTGTATATTGGTTCCAAAGCTGAAGAGCATTAAGGGCTAAGAAATGGGCGTTAAGTATCTTTCTGAAAGTTTAAAGACTAAGAAGTATCTGAAGCCAAATTTGAATGCAGGACCTCTTCCTTCAGGTCTGGATATCTATCCACTGAGTCATCTACCTGCCCCACTTTTGGGGGGGGTGTTAATCCTTGGATAGAGTAAAGAGTGCTTCATCAGAGAGGGATAGAAGAGCAGTTATAAATTGGGTTGAGACTGGGGAGGGGAAGTCCTCCTTGAGGGTAAGGTAAAGTTACCCAAGCAGAGGAGATTAGGGATCAATTTTCTACTCATACTTTGATACCATCTCCTGGAAGAAAGTGAAATAGAGTCCCTGCTATTCAAGAAAGACCATAGAACTATAGATTTCCATCTGTAAGTGATCTTGGATAATATTGAATTATTATATAGAAGAAACTAAATAGACATTAAGTGACTTGCTCAGGACTACATTGATAGAAAGTATGTGAAGCAATATTTGAACGCAGAGCTACTTGACTCTTAGCCTGGCATTCTGTCCACTATGCCATCCATAGTTCTTGGCAGTTCCTAAGAGTATTGAAGGGGCTTTACTGTCTGGACAGGAAGTAGAGATCAGGGACTTCCTTTAGCTCAGATTGGATGTTAGATCCAGGGATCCTAACTCCCTGTTTGGGGGAAGGTTAGCTAACTGGGAATGGGTGATGTCTATGAACCTAATAGACCAACAAGTGGGGTAGCTAAATGCTATGTTAAGTCCTGTTCCCTAAACCAAAAGAGACAGGAAAATGGAAAGTAGTAAATGGACTCCGTGTGGGAGAACCTAGGAAAATAATACACTAAGTTAGAGTTGGTATAAATTCTGAGACTACAAGAGCTAAGGACAGTGTAACTAGTTAGGTAATAGCAGTAAGCACAATCACTGACCCTGTTTAACCAATTAAAAATCTTTTTCATTTTCTGTTTTTTTTTCTTTTCTTCTTTCATATATGGGATAGGGAAGGAATTAGGACAGCATTTCTTTTTTTTCATTTGCTTTCTTTTTTCTTTTAAAAATTTTCTCATTGATGATCTTACATTTTTACATCACCTTCATTTCCCAATCTATCCTTTATAACAAAATTAAAAATAAATAGGAAGAAAAAAGAATTCAATAATCTATCCAACATAGCAACCAATTTCTCTTTTGGATGCACTGTTTCATGTCCTTGATTCCCCACCTCTGTGAGGAGGGGATAAGCAGTGGTGTGAGCATAAATGTTAAACAACTAGTGCTTTGGTGGATGGAGGTGGAGGAAAATATATATATATATATATATATATATATATATATATATATTTTATTTTATCTAGTCAATTTAAAACATTATTCATTGGTTACAAGAATCATATTCTATACCTCCCTCCGCTACCCCTACCCTTCCTGTAGCCCACGTGCAATTCCACTGGGTATTACATGTGTCCTTGATCAGAATCTATTTCTATGTTCCAGTCTATATCCCCAATCTTATCCCACTGGACCCATGTAATCAAGCAGCTGTTTTTCTTCTGTGTTTCTACTTCCACATATTTTCTTCTGAATGTGGATAGTAGATCCCTCCAAATTCTTCACCATCACTGCATTGCCACTAATGGAGAAATCCATTATATTCGATTATACCACAGTGTATTAGTCTCTGTGTACAATGCTCTCCTGCTTCTGCTCCTTTCACTCTGCATCAGTTCATGGAGGTCATTCCAGTTCCCATGGAATTCCTCCCCTTAATATTCCTTTGACCACAATAGTATCCCATCACCAACATATACCACAATTAGTTCAGCCCTTCCCCAATTGAAGGGCAAATGAAGACATTTCGTTTACTTAAAGTCCAAATTTAGGCAGTTTCTTAATCAATGAGAGGTGATGTGGTCAGAGTATTCTCCTCTGGCATCTCTTTGCTCTGTCACCTTGTGAGTAGGCCACATTGCTATATCACTAGACAGTTAATTTTGTCCAAAAATTGGTCACATGGAGGTTTCTTAGCAATTCCATGTAAGGGGCTTGCTTAGTAATGCTGCCTAAGATGTCACTCTGCCCTCTCCTAGAGGCTACTGGGAATGGAATCCAACTGGACCCAAGGAAATTCAAAGGATAAATCCCATAGCTTCAGTTCATTTTGGATGTTGAAATGCCAAAGACAATGAACAACGAATAGCAGTCAGGTATGTTCCTTACATGTCTGAGGCTGGATTTGAACTCTGAATCTCCTGCCTCCAGGCCTCATCCTCTTTCCACTTGCACCACCAAGTTATCTTCTAGATATCTGTTGACTTAACCAGTTTCTAAAAAAAACAAAAGAAGGAGAGAAGCTGGCTACTATCATTAATAAGATATTTATTGGTGGGTGTAAGCAGTGAGTCGTGTATAATTTCCTGTGCAATACAAGAGAATGAATATTTTATCACTAGAAATTGGCAAAACATTATAATTTTATAGCCAGTTTTTGCTATTCACTTTGCCACCCAATAAAGTATTGTTATTGTTGGCTTTAATATGCATGGTATTGAAGAGAAACTATTTATTGTAGGCAGTAAGTCCACATCATTTAAAAAGGATTATGATTACTGGAAGGGATAAAAGAGCCATTAAGGCTTTATTAGGCAGTTTAATATTAAATCACACTTTACATTCCCTTGCCTTGAAAGAATGCAGAAAAATGAAAACACAACCTTCTAAAACTTTTATTTCTTCAGTCATTTACTATATTTGGTGAAGTTACCTATAAGTTCCTCTTTAATAGTGATTATCCTGCCATTATTCTTTTTATTTATTTTCATTAATATTATCTTTCTTTATTTTTTGAGCAGACCTTTCATTTCATTGGTGATGGGAACATATACGTTAGAATATACTCTGCAACTTGTAGTTAACAGAGGCAAATAATTATGCCCTGAATAGGGAAAAGGCAGATGTAGTGGCTCAAAAATGGATTTTGCTTTGGAAAGTATAATACAATAATACAAAACCTCTAATTAATAAGTAAGCACTTTTCCAAAGAAAGGGGAAGAGGTGGAGAGAGATCAGTGACTCTTAGAACCATAGAAAACTCAGTATTTCTTACCAACAAAATGGACAAGGCATCGAGGTGAACAACTCTTGGTCTTTCCTGTTGTACAATATTAGAAATTCCATGATTAATTTCGCTTATTGGCAAAGGATTTGAACTCAGTCGATTAACTATAAATAAATCTAGTGCTATTTTCATTAAATCCAATCAAACAATCCATATGCTAGCAGAATCCTAGCACCATGTTAGGTGCTTTGGAAATAAAAAGAAAATTAAGTCATGGTATCTAGACTCAATTCAATAAATATTTCTTAAGTATCTACCATATACAAAGCTCCAACCATGTGTACCCAATCTACACAGGGAGACAAAATTAATCATGACAAAATATTAGAAAAATATTCCTAAACTAGAGTCAATGAGAATAAGAAGAGTTGGAATTTAAAGAAGAAAAAGATTAATGTGAAGAAGTCAGAATTCCCTTTATATAAGACATGGGATTTAAAACAGGACAGTCTCATAAAATGAGAAAGATAGTTTTATGTGGGGAGGGAGGGTTGGGTTAGGTCAAAAAGTGCTTGAAGAAAGGAGCATGGATTAAATGACATTTCAAGGTTCCTGGAATCTTTAGCATGCCAGGGTGCATCTTTCTTGCCTTTGGCTACCATGTTTGGTTTTATTGATCTCACTTCATTCTTTACTCTTCCAGATGCTGTGAGTCTAAGCAAACTCTTCAAAAAAGTTTTCAATTAGAATAATGCAGTTTGAATGCCTGGGGCCTGGGGAACTACTCCTATCGGATCCACAAAGGCAGGCAGCTCGAAGAATGATGTAAAAACCAAGATGGAGTTCAAAAGGACTAATATGAGTGCAACAAACCAGACTTCATGCACATAGAATTCAGGATGCCTTAAAGATTAGTGAGACCCAAAATTCAACAGAAACACCTCTGAGTACTACCGGAATGGAAAATAATGGAGATATTTGGAAAGTTAAATTATATGTCATGCATATAAGTTTCAAGGCTGCGGTACTTAGTGGAAAGAGGAGAAACCCAAAATCCTCTAATGGAGAGATGGGATGTTCAAAATCTTCCTTTAGGAAAATGGGAAGACCAAAATCATCCAATAGGAAGTTCAAATCCTTATTGGACCCTTCACTGCTTATAAGATCAGCTCTTTTAACTAAAGGGGAGAAGAGAGGGAAAAAGGGAAATCTGGCCAAAATCAAAGAGGAAACCTCTCTTCCTCTCTCCTATTGCCCCCCCATCCAATAATCTCGCTAAGGTAGATCCTTCTTAGGGGTTTAAAGTAGAATCCTATTCTTATCCCACTTTCTGGAATCCCAATTCTTTCTCAACTCCCTAGATAATTTATGAGCAGAATGGTCTTCTCAATCTATCAGAGCACACTTCTTATTCAACTTCATTCCAGTTCCAAGACCAATGTGTAATTCATGGTTTGAGAATACTTTTCTCAAGGTGGTGGTTACTAAGTATATAACAAAAAAAATTAAAAGAATTTTTTTTTATAAAAAGGGAATATTCTTACCAATACATGTTAGAATAGCATTATTTAAAAGATCTTCAAGGTTATCACAAAACATATAGGTTTAGAGCTGGAAGGAAACTCAGAGATCATGAAATGCCAAATCTATATTTTACAGAAAGGGGAAATAAGAGGGCATATACAGGTCACAAAGTTATTAAAGGAAAGAGGCTGAATTTTCATCTAAGTTTTCTCCTGGTTTCTAATTTGCTCTCTTCATTACACCATACTTCCTGTCTTTATATATTTGGTCTTAGACCAGCCTTTCATATAGGTGGCACAGTGGATAGAATGCTGAGCCTGGATCTTCCCAAGTTCAAATCTGGCCTCAGACACTTATTAATTCTGTGAGCCTAGAAAACTAATCTAGAGCATAGTTCACAAAGTAAGAGAATATCGTTTATTCAGCATAGTTCGCAACAGCTGTTTGCTGCAATTCCTAATCTGTAAAATTAGTTAGAGCAAGGATTGACAAATAATTCCAATATCTTTGCCAAGAAAAACCCCAAATGGGATCACAAAGAATCAGATTCAATGTAATAAATGACTGAACAACACATCCTAGAACACTTCTTCAAGGGATAAAAATTTTAAGTTGTGATTACTTTATAAAGGATATTTTATTAAAATTTATCATACACTGACATTAATCATGCTTTCAATTCAAAAGTTTAAACTTCAAAACTCTTACTTCAATTCTTGGATAGATCTGGGATTCCATTAATGAGAATATCAGTTCACAAGTTCAGAGCATTTACCCTTTATGACTTCTCATTCTCTGGGATTCTTGCTGATGTCTTTCTGTAAATCCACCATAATAGATCTAAACAAGAGAGTGGAATGGGTTCATAATACTGCAACTAGAATGATTCAAGGATAGAAAATAAGTGTAAAAGAAAATTGTTCCAATTTTAAGATTATTTCTTATCTATTCCAAATGGACAAGGAAACTATTAGAAATAACTATTGAGCAATCAGCTCATTTGGGAGGATAATGTTAAATAACTATGCTGGCTTCATCCATTATGGAGCTGTGAGATATCTTCATACTATAATACAGAAATGTGTGTGTGTGTGTGTGTGTGTGTGTGTGTGTGTGTGTGTGTGTGTGTGAGAGAGAGAGAGAGAGAGAGAGAGAGAGAGAGAGAGAGAGAGAGAGAGAGAGAGAGAGAGAGAGAGAGAGAGCATTTGTGTATTGTTTACTATCTGCAGAGCACTGTGCTGGGGGGGGGAATAAAAATTTTAGATAAAACATAGTTACTACCCTCAAAGACCTATAGTCACCTATGCTTTTCCAGATTAATGGAAATCCTTTTTATTTAAAAAATGGATTTTATTGATAGGATTTGTTTTTACATTCGTTATATTTATTCATGTATCTTTCCTTCTCTCCTATCCCAAAGAACTGTCACTATATATATAATATTTAATTTGTAAGTTCATGGATAGAGAAGAGCTAGTCTCAGAGCCTAGAAAATATTCATTGTTTAGTTTACCCTTTGACATATAACTGGTTGTGAAATACTGAGTAGTTAGTCACTTAATGGCGAAAGAGAAACAGAGACAAGAGAGAGAGAGAGACAGAGAGAGAGAGAGAGAGACAGATACAGAAACAGACAGAGACAGAAACACACAGAGAGAGAGACAGAGACAGAGACAGAGAGACAGAGACAGAGAGACAGAGAAAGAGACAGAGAAAGATACAGAGAGAGAGAGAGAGAAAGCAAGAGAGAGAGAGAGAGAGAGAGAGAGAGAGAGAGAAAGCAAGAGAGAGAGAGAGAGAGAGAGAGAGAGAGAGAGAGAGAGAGAGAGAGAGAGAGAGAGAGAGAGAGAGAGAGAGAGAGATGATAGGGAGAGATAAAAATTCAGAGAGATAGACTAGGCATGGAGTTCACGACAGATAAAGTGGCTCACTCCACTCTATATCTACTGCCCTGCTTGTTTTCAACTCCCAAAAGATGCTCCTTCTCAATTAAGCTCATCACCTCTCATCTTCACACCCTATAGCTAACAAGCCTTTACTGACACTACCCCCCTTAGCTTCCTTCCACCTCTGATTGGAAGGCTGAATGTAGAGTACTAAACTCCTTCCATTATGTCCCCTTTAGAGGGTAGAAACTGGATATTTTGTCTCATTTCATTCTGCATCTGGTTCTTTGCTTGGTTTTAATTTTAACATCTAAAAGATGTTCCCACAAACTACTCCCTGGTTTCCTCCACCATCCCTTTCCTACCTCTTTTCATGAATTCTCTCCATTCCTCCCCCCAGTAGATTTTAAACTCCTTGAAAACAAGGACTGTACTCTTGTTTCCCTAGTGAGTATAGAAAGGCACATAATTGGATTGGAATAAAGACCGAGAGAGGAGGAAATATTTGAAACTTATAAAACACTACACACATATTGTCACCTCCTAGAAATCTTCCAGGCAGATACTGTGATTACTTGTTATCCTATTATCTCCAGAGATAAGAGCTAGAGCTCAGAAAGGTAACAATGATTTGTCCATACTCACACAGAGATGAAGTATCAGCAGTATGATTCAAACCCCTATCTTCCTAAGGAAAGAGTCTAGTATTGTGTACATTGTGCCATGATGACCTTGCAGAAAAACTCTGATAAACCCTTGATTTATGCTTGTGTCCTCATTTGTACTCTATTCCCTCCTCCTCCAGGTGGAAATTGCCCTTCTATCCAATTATGGCACCAGTCAGCTCTGCCCCAGGTCAGATACAACCCTTTAATTCCCATCTGTTTCCTCCTCTCTGCTCAGGCTACTATTACTAGCTGAGCTCCTCATTAGCTCTCTCTCCTTCTATTATAATTACTTCTTATCTATTCTTGCCTCCCATGAATCTCTCTCCAATCCATCCATCTCTCATGCAATCATGTAATGAATCTTCTTAATGCACAAGCCTGACCACACTCCTCCCCTACTCAAAAGCCTTCACAGCATCTTTATTCTCTGTAAAATAAAATATAAATTCCTCCAGATTGGTTTTCAAGATCCTCTCTGTTTATTTCTAATCTGCTTTCATAGCTCTTGTTGAGTCATATCTGACTCTGTGACCCAATTTGGGGTTTTCTTGGCAAAGATATGAGAATGGCTTCCCATTTCCTACTCCAACTCATTTTTAGATGGGGAAACTGAAGCTAACAAGGAAAGATGACTTGCCCAGGGTCACACAGTTAGTAAATGTCTAAGACTGGATTTGAATTAAAGTCATTCTGACTCCAGGTCCAGTACTCTATCCACTGGCACACCTAGATGCTATTCACAGCTTTATTTTATTCAATTTACCATTACTGTGTTCTAATCAAACCAGCTGCCATCTTCACGCTGATCACCCTGTCTCCTCATATTTATTTAGTTCATCCTCATCCTTTATAGGACTATATTTCCTCAAAATCGCCATCAATTGAAATTCTTATTTTCTTTCAAAGTCCAACACAGGGGCTACTTCTTTCATGAAGCCTTCAGTGATCCTGCCTCTTAAAGGGAGAAGCCTTTGTTTGAGCCCTTCTCCTTATCACATTTTACCAAGAATCACACTTGTTTGTTCACGTATTTTTTCACCCTTGATCTAACTGTGATCTCCTTGTGGGGAGGGATTATTTATTAATATTCCTTTTTTGTAATCCTAGCACAGTCTATAATGAATGGATATGTGATTAATCTTTATGGAAAAAATAAATGAATAAGTGAAAAAAAAGCATTTGTTATACATAATACATGCCAAGAACTGTGCAAAGTGCTAGAGTTACAAATATTGAAGGATTTAGCAATTCACTAACTGTGTGACCCTGATCAAGTAATTCAAACTTCAGTTTCCCTTATCTATAAAACAAGTATAATAATAGCACCTACCTTCCAGGATTGTAAGGGGGATAAAACAAGGGAATTTTTGAAAAAATTTTGTAAACATTAAAGTACTATGGAAATGCTAGGTATTGTCATTCATCAACTTGATGATCTAGCTGCCACTAGAAGAGCAGAAAATCATGATGTTAAGCCATTTAAAGAACTTTAATGTGAGGATTATTAAAGTCCCTATCCTCAAACAATTTATATTCTAATATAATATTATATGTATGTATGTATATATGTATTTGCCTTAGTTTCCTCATCTATTGAAAAAGGATAATAATAATAATAAGTATTAAATGATTCTATGAGAAAGGAAAGCAGTGTTGTGGAGTCAAGCCTTCAGAAAAATTTTAATTGTTTTTATAATAAACATATTCAGAGAAATCATTTTGGCTAAAATTTTATATATTTTAGATAAAGCAAAATATTAATATGAAAATATGTATATTATATGCATATATATGTATAGATATGTGTACTTTATGTGTATATATTCACTGTTATAAAAACAAAAGACAAACTGTAAAACTAATAGTCAATGAATTGATTATGGGTTATAAACTGATTTATATGCTCTGCTTGCTGTGCTTATAAAGTACCTTCAGTTTATATCAGTGAAGTGAAGCTCATAAGTGAACTTCTCCTCAGGGCCAGGTGCAAGGATGCTAAAGAGACTTTTGTTATAAAAAATAAAGTGTTTATTGAAAATATAAGCATAAAAGGATTTCTAACTCTAAGGGATTCTAACTCCACCCAAATAAAACTCCCTGGTTCCACAAAGAACTGTTTCTCCTATTTCCACGGACTACACTGATCCTTCCTGATCCGACTAACCCAAATTTTTACTATTCTAAATAAACTAACACTATTATCCTTAAAATTTTTAACTTCATCTCCAAGTTATAAAAATAACAAAGGCTGACTAAGTTTCAGTAAGAACCTAATTAGGACTCTGAGCCTTAGCAAACTCAGAGTCCAAAGCAAAGAGCAATTCTTTCTTTGATCTTTTCAGTTATAAACAACCTATAAAAAGAGCAATAGACAGTCACTAGTGTTTCCTAAGTTGGAAAACGAAAACATTTAGCTCCTTCAGGTCTTTCCCTCCTTTCCTTCTATCTCAGGCAGTGAGGAGAGAAAAAGATGTTTCCTCCTCCAAGTCCTCAGAGAGAGAGAGTTTCTAACTGCCAGAGATCAACTGCCACACACAGAGAGCAACTGTCACAGAAAAACTGTTAGACTTGAAACCAACACTCTGTCTCAGATATGTTTCAAACTCCAATTCTTTCTCAAGCCAGCTTCTCTACTTCTTTTCTCTAAACTAATATAACAAGACTTAATTTCTAATATCATCCTTATAATTTCCCCACTTCGAGTATATGGAGAGATTTAAAAAAATCTCTCCTGTATAAGCTATTCTATGTAATTCTAAAGCTATACCTAACTTGATTATTATTATTATTATTATTATTATTATATTCCCCCCAAAATAATCTTAATCTTACACTTATCTTATCCTATTCTTATTGCGACACCTTATCTATGATAAGATGCACTAGGGATATAAATCAAAGAAAAGAAAATTTCAATGAAAACAAATGATCAATGAAAACATACTTGTACAAATGCAAGTGCAAAACATACAATTACAGAAATTCAAAATACAATTACAAAACTGTGTACATGTATGCATGTGTATACATGTATATGTTATATACATGTATGTGTATAAACACACATATGTATTGGTATTACTCCCTCATCCTCTCTCTCACCTTTACCTTTTCTCTCTCTCTCTCTCTTTCTCTTTCTCTGTCTCTGTTTCTGTCTATGTCTCTCTCTCTTTCTCTGTCTCTCTGTCTCTGTCTCTATCTCTGCCTCTCTGACTCTGTCCCTGTCTCTGTCTCTCTGTCTGTCTCTGTCTCTGTCTCTGTCTCTGTCTCTCTCTCTCTGGATGTGGTGGCCAGAGAAGGATACTTTGGCTAAAGACCCTGGGAGAGTGAGTCAAGCTAGAGGAGCATCGAATTGACATGTTCTTTCTGACAGCCGGGTCATGACTGATATGAGGACAGTTCCAGAAAGAAAAGTGGAATGGGGTAATAGAGAAAAGGTATGGGGGAAGAGGCAGGGCAGATGGCAAGAAGATGGCCATATAAATCGTATCTAGGGTCAGCTAAATATAGTCATTTATACATGGGAGAGTGTGACCAGTTAATAGAATAATTGTTGAAACCTAAGTGTAAATGGGGAAGAAAGCTCAGGAAAAATTCATAAAATGTAGTCATTTTCCTTTCCATATTTGGAGTAGTGTCAGATCTTTATCTATTTTTAAAGGAATATAAAATAGAATCTTTGACATGGAAGAAATTATAGCTTTGCTAACTTTAATCACTTCCCCAAACACAATGAGAATTAATTAATGGAGAAAAATAGTTTCAGAGAATATAGGGGGAAAAGGCATGACTAAAAGTGTCATTATTAAAAATGATCAAAGTGGACTTTTGTAACATCCCCCAAATTTTGACCTTGATAGTAACCTTGACACATAATTTTACTATTTCTGAATGTGTTTCTAGAAGCAGCTAGGTGACACAGTAGATAGAGTGTAGGGTCTCTTGTTCTGACACCAGAATCAGCTCTTATACTTACTAGCTATGTAACCCTGGGAAAGTCCCTTAACCTCTGTTTCCTCATCTGTAAAATAAACACAATAATAACTAATCTACCTCTCAGGGCTGCTGTGAGACTAAAATGAGATCATACTTGTAAAGTGCTTTGCAAAGTTTAATGAGTAGAGAAGAAAAGAGTGATATCAAACAGTTGAAGTGCTTTAAAAATGGATCCACATGAAGAAGACTTTGCTGGTAAGAGCTTTGGACTGGAGTCAAGGGCGCCATTCAAATCTTGACTAAGAGAAAATCATTTAAACTCACTTTTCTTCAGTTCATTTATTGACAACTAATTTTTCTTTAGATTTTAGTTCCTTATTTATGCTTTTCATTTTGCAATTTAAGCAAATTAAAGTAATGGCATACCTCACCAGAAATAGTGTTCGATGTGAAGTCTTGTTCTCTTGATGGGTGATGAATCAAAACTGACTCTTCCACATCAGTATATCAGGAGTGCCATGCCTTACTTCATTCCCTGGGCTCAGGACATTTCTTCCTGGTCCACTGAATTGCCACCAAACCCATGTCCTTTCTTCCCCTTCCCCCACACCCACCAGTTATGGAATCATGAACCATGAAGCATGATCAAATCAGCTCTGCCACTGTTTCTGGATAGGGCATATCAGTAGACTCCTTCTCTAAGGTGGGATTGATAAGGGCTGGGCTCACATTCCAGTCTATGGTTCTACCAGTTATTTTAACTGAAGTGCTCTTCTCAGACACCTCTCTTTTGTTTTCTCTTCTTCACTAACTTCCCATTAGACATTAAAGTATAATCTTCTGAAGGGCAGAAGTTGCCTTTTGAATTTGTATTCTCAGTAGTTAGAGCAAATAATGCTTGGCATATAGCAATCTTTTAAATGTATTTTAATTCATTTAATTAATCTTAAATTTTTAATGGGCTTTAATAATAATTTCTATGAGAAAGTCCAATATGCCAACATTTGTTTTATTTTATTTTAGATATTTATCACAGCCCACAATCCCAACAAATATGTGTTAAAACTGTCAAGATATGAGAGCTTTTGTTTGATTTGAATCACCTCTCTTTTCCGTCATGCTGGCCATCCTCTGAGATTCACAGAAGACTGCCACATAAGGTGTAGTTTTTAATTGGTATTCAGGTTTCTGTATAATCTGACCTGAAGCTACTTTTATAGCTGTAGTTCCCAATTCTTCCCCATACACATTACACCCTCTAAGACAACTGGACCACTTGTTATCTGAATGTTGTTTTTTGATGGTTTCAGTCATGTTCAACTCTTTGGTTTTCATCTGGGGCTTTCTTGGCAAAGGTACTGAGCTGGTTTGCCATTTGTTTTTCTAGATTTTTTTACAGGTGAGAAAATTGAGGCAAATCAGGTTTCAGGATCTGTTCAGAGTCACACAACTAGAAATTATTTGAACTCAGAAATATGAGTCTTTTTGGACATTAGGTCCTACATTCTACCCACTAGGCTGCCTTGTTGCCCTTGTTATCTGAATAGGTTCCCCTTCTTCAATTCCATTTAAGATGCTTCCTAAACAATAAAAGACAACTAGGGCAGGGCACCTGGGGCACTGGATTTTCGAAGACACTGATCCATCCACTTTCCTTCAGTTTAGAAGTAACTGAGATCATCATATAGTTTGGGGCTTTTATTTTGGTACTGGACGTAGGTTTCATTGGTATGTAAACCCCATTGGTCAATGCATATTGAAATAAACTCTGCAGCATACAGCTTAGAATTGCCAGGAACAATTTGCTGAGGTTTGCAGTCAGTATACATCATAGGCAGCATGGAAACCCAATACTTTCTCAATCTAGGATGGGCTTACCACCCATTTTGTACACCTAGTTAGTAAGAAAAGTTGAAATAGATGGCTAACAGATGTGTACTTCCTCCTTTCCCTGAAACTCTTTCCTGCAATCACTATATTCCCGGTGAGCTTCCTTCTGGTCAACTACCTGACACCTTCCTCTTCCCCAAAGAAGCAGTCTTTCTAGAAGGGGGCTTCTGGTGGTTTATTGTTTGGGAGAGTATCCTAGACTCTTCGCCTCCCCAATTATGGTGATGTCTGGAATTCTTATCCACAGTTGAGCCTTGTGTCCTAGGGTCTTTCCCATTCCCATCTCCCAGAATGAATTTATCTTAAAAAGGTGATGTGAGGGTACATTTTCTCCTTTTTGTCCTAGACACATTTTTATGAAGCTTGTCTCAAGTGAAAAAAATTATTAGTTTTAGTTTTGCCCTCTAATTTTTCATCTACAGTCTCTTTTCTTCTCTATGCTTTCTCATTTGGCAACCTTATCAGTTCTCCTGGGCTTAATAGTCAACTTTATGCAGATGACTAACAGATCCAGTCCTAGTCCCTCTCCTTAGATCAAGTCCCACATCACTAGCAGTCTAGTGAATACTTCAAAGTTAATGCCCCATAAATATAGCAACTTCAATATATTCCAAAGAGTACTCACTTATTTTCTGTCTCCCTCTACCTCAGAATCATTCTTCCTCCAAATTTTTTTGTTTCTGTTGGAGGCACCAATCTTCTGGGTTTGAAAATTTGGCATTGTCATAGGCTCCTAATTTTCCCTCCCCGACTTGTCATTTTATTTTTGCAATATAGTTCCAATCTGCTCTTGTCTCATGATAAACACTGCTATCAGATCTGACTCTAACTAGTTATCAATTATCCTATTGTGTTGGACTTCTAAATGGTCTCCTTGTCTCAAGTTTTTTTTTTTTTAGTTCCAATCAAATCCACCTTAACTATCATTGCCAGAATGATTTCTTTAAATCCAGGTCTCAGGTTACTCTCCTACTCAATAAATTCAGTGTCTCTCTAGTGTCTTTAATATTAAATATAAAAATTGTTTGCATTGGATAGTTTCAGAAAAACTTGGAAAGAAGTTTATGAATGATGGAAAGTGAAGTGAGCAGAACCATTATATAAGTAACAGTAATATTGTAATGCTGATTGACTATGAAAGATTTAGCTACTCTGTTTGATGACCTAAGAAAATTCTGAATGACTCATCAGGAACAATGCTATACACCTCCAGAGAAAGAACTGATGAAGTCCAAAAGAAGAATGATGAATGATTTTTTCATTTTTAAATTTTTTTATTTTTGTAACAAGGCTAATATGGAAATACTTTTGTCAGTTTTTACAGAAATAAAGTCAGATCTAAACAATTGGAAAAATATTAGTTGTTTATAGGTAGACTGTCAATATAATAAAATTATAATTCTATCTAAATTATTTTACTGATGCAGTGCCATACAAATCCAACTACCAAAATATTATTTGATAGAGTTAGAAAAATAATACCAAATTTAGTCTGGAAGAACAAAAGATCAAAAATATCAAGAGAAAAATGAAAAAAAATGGGAAGAGAGGTAGCCCAGCAGTTCTGTATTTCAAATTGTATTGTGAAATAATAATCATTAAAACAATCTGGTACTGGCTAGCAAATAGAGTAGTAGAACAGTGGAATATATTAGGAACACGATACACAGTAGTAAATGACCAAGAAATTTAGTGTTTGATAAATGTGAAGATCTAAGCTTTTGGGAAAAAAAAACTCACTAGTTGACAAAAACTTCTGAGAAAACTGGAAACACGTTGGAAGAAACCAGATATCAACCAATATCTCACACCATGTACCAAGATAAGATCAAAATGGGCATATTATTTACACCATTAGCAAATTACAAGAACATGGAATGTTTACCTATCAGATAAGGAAAGAATTTATGACAAACCAAGAGGTAGAGAGCATGATAAAATTTAAAATAAATATTTTTTAATATTAAATTTTAAAACATTTTTTCACAAACAAAACCAATGCAACCAGGAGTAAAAGGAAAGTTGAAAGCTAGGAAAAGTTTTTGGGTTTTTTTAATAGCAGGTTTCTTTTATAAATGCCTTATTTCTCAAAAATATACAAGAATATGTCATTTCCCAATTGGTAAATGGTCAAAGCATATGGATAGAAAGTTTTCAGAAAAAGAAAACAAAGCTATCTATAGTCATATAAAAATGCTATGTCACTATTGATTAGAGAAATGCAAATTAAAACAACTTTGAGGTATCATGTCACACTTATCGGGTCAGATAATTTGACAGAAAGGGAAAATGACAAATGTTGAATGGAATTTTGAAAAAATTGGGATATTAATGCACTGCTGATAGAATTGTGAACTGATCCAACAATTTTAAAGAACTATTCCCAAAGTGATATCAAAATGTGCATTCCTTTTGATTGAGAAATAACACTACTAGTTCTGTATTCCAAAAAGATTTGTTTTTTTAAAGGAAAGGATCTATCAGAAAAACCTGGAAAACCTTATGTGAATTGATGCAAAGTGAACCAGCAGAACCAGATAATATTGTAAAAAGTAACAGCAATATTGTGTTGATGATCAACTCTGAATGGTCTTGCTGTTCTACCCAATTCAATGATCTGAGACATTTCCGAAGGATTTATGGTAAAAAAAAAAAACCTACTTCCAGAGAAATAATTGATGGAGTCTGAATGCAAATTGAAGCATATATACACATATACATATATACATATGCATATATATATAAACTTTATTTTTCTTGTGTTTTTTCATCACAACATGACTAACATGGAAATATATTTTACATGACTGCATATGTATAACCTATATAAAATTGCTTAGCCTTTTCAATGGAGGGAGATAATTTGACATTTTAAAAAACTAAATGAATATTAATAATTCTTTTTACATATAATTAGAAAAATATAATATTTTAAAGAATATGTTTTGTATGAATTCTCATGTATAGTTGATATCACATTGCTTACTTCTCAATGATAGGGGAAGGGCTAGAGAGAAGGAAGAATTTAGAACTCAAAATTTAAAAAAAAATATTAAAATAACTTAAAATATTAAAATGACTTTTAACACTTCACAACCTAATCCTACTGTACGGGATTCTTATGTGATATCTACCACATTTACCTTTCCCTTTACCAAATTGTCTTGTTTTTGACTAGTTTTTCCTTGAAAAATGAAAAAGCTATAAGAATTATCTGGCTTAGGAGTTCCAGGCTCATGCTAAGTTCCTTGAGGTAGCTTCCTGAGTTTATTGGCATGACTTCCTATTTATCTAAGGGCATACAAAAGTAAATAAAACCCACCAGCAAGGACTAGAGGGTCTTTCAGATTTGGCAGATATCCCAGAATTGTGTGGGTTGCCAAAATCCTGCTCTAAGAAGCAGACTATTTTCAAAGCATGGAGGGTGGCATCTACCCAAGCTAAGTGCTCTACCATCTTTTTGAATATCCTTACTATATCATACTTAAGTAAATCTTAATATCTTTTAAAACTGATAAATGACCAATGAGTGTCTCATTTCATAAAATCATCCACCTAAAACTAATAGGATACTGACTAGAGTCATGTTTGCCTATTACACATGAGTTCAAAACCTACCTCATACATCACCTTGTTGGGTAAAATTGAAGGAATCTCTTGACCTCTGTTTTTTTTTTTTTAGATTCCATATTGGCAAAATCGAGTGTTTTAAGTAAATGGCTATGAGTCCTTTTCAGGTTTAAACCTATCTAATCCTGTGGTACTACCTTCTACTCTTCTTACACTTTATTCTCTTTTAAAAATGTAATATCTAGCCAAACTAGCCTTTTTCTTCAGAAACAATATTCCAAATCTACCTCTGTGCCCTTGAACTGGTAGATCACTGTCCCTCAAGTGCCCTCCCTCTTCATTCTCTCATAAAATCCTTTACTTCCTTCAGGCTCTGCTAAAGCCTTACTTTCTACCCAAAGCCTCTCCTGATGCCCCCAATTTCCAGCACCTTTCTTCCCTAACCTACTCCATTGACTTTCAATGTTCAACTCAGTTACTATCTGTTTAATGAAATCTTCTCTGATGATCCTGACTGGCAATGACTTCCTCTTCTTCCTTTCTAATCCTATAGCACTTTCCTTGTATCATCCAAGTTTCTCTTTATTCTATTCAAATTCAATACAACAAGGATTTATTTAGTACATAGTGTGTAGAATACTTTAAGCTACCTGCTTGGTATATAAAGATAAAAAACATACTCACCTTTAAGGAATTTAAATATTACTGGCATGTTATAAAAATCCTATACTTTATGTATGCCTTACGATTAATTTTTCATATTGTTTTCATTTTTGTTCCTTTGTTTTTGTTTTTTTTAATGTCATGACATACCCTTCTCTGAATTACTCACAATACTTAGTATATAATTTTTCAGCTAGTCAAAGATTTTTCATTTTTGTCAATGTAGGCAATCCATCCAAAAGTGCAGTTCAAAACCCATTTATCCCTAAAAATCAACTATTATTGTTGTTGGGTAATTAATTAATTATCCTTTTAAGTTAGTGTAGTTGGAAAATTAGTTATTATCTTTATGCTCAATGGAAGTAGCTAAATGTACTTGAAGATTAGTTTATTTGAACTTAAAGTCAATAAAGTCTGAATTCTGTCTACTTTTACTGACTAGCTGTGTGATGATGGATCAGTGACTTAACCCTTTCCAACATCAATTTCCTAACCTGTAAAGTAGAAAAATAATGCTTGAATTGCTTATATTATAGGATTATAAAGTAAGTCATTTTGAACTTTCAATTATAGTGTGAACATACTTTACTATGCACATAGAAATGGTTTGGCTTGAAAAAGAAATGTTTTAAAACATAAAGAGTGTATTATTCTATTAATCTGCACATCTTATAAGAAAATAAACCATTACCTAAGCATTTTAACAGTCTACTTAGATGTTTTAATTTTATTTCTGACAAGTACATTATAAAAGGATAGGGATCTTAAACTCATTTTTCCAATTATGGCTTTCCTAATCCTTTCTAAAATTTGATTGAAGTTTCGAAGATCTGTACAAATTTGCCTGGCAAGCATGATTTGTATTTAGGGAAAAAAAGTGCTCCAGATTTACTGGATTGTGTTAAAGATTAATTAAAACCAAAAGAAGATTTATAAAAGTATGTACATTTACACATACTTATATACTATATATACATAATAAAATACACATTCCACATGAATTTTGTTTGAATTTATTTATCAGTGATTTTCCTTGCTCTACATTTCCAATTATTTCTTTTTAAGTGTAAATTGTCATAGAAATATTATAAGAGTATTAGCTAAAAAGACAGTAAGAAACAAGGGAGAGAAAAAAGTGTATAGAAATCTTGTCAAGGGACCCAATTAAGCAAAATTACCCCAAGGGCATTGAAGGATAAAACTGAAAGACAGAAAAGAGAAGGAAAGTGAAAAGATCAACAAACCATTTTTTTTGCCATCAATGACAGTGGAGTCATTATGTTTGGATGCTTAGTAATGTTATAATATCACGTATATGAGGAAGTAGGAATGAAATTGAAGAAAAAGTGATGAGAAAAGCAGTTCAGCTAGACCATGCCTAGAATTGAGTTAGTGTCTTTTGAAGGTGACATAACTTTGAAAACACAGTTGACATTACATGTGAAAGGGGGAGGGATACCAAAGATATCCAAGTGGAAAAATTACAGAACTCTTTAGCCCCCCCCCAAAGGACCAAATACTATATTAATTACTACTAACCCATATGCCTGTTTTGCCATCCCCACAAAATTTTTATTATAATAAACTATATATTTAACACATGATCTGGATTTAATCTCCTAGCCATCATTTTCATTACTAGGTCCATGAGAGGAATAACTGTGCTGTCTGTATCTCCTTTGCATCTAAAATAGCTCTAAGAGGTTGGGGGTCCTTTTTTCTAATACTATAGCTTATAAATTCCTAGGTTTTCTCTTCTCCCATCATTATCAGTTAATATCAGTAAGAGAGGCAAAATTAGCTTTTAGAAAAAGGAATTTATTATTATGCCTCCCTAATCTCACCTTTTCATGTTTGAAAGTTTTTCCTCTCCAACTCTAAACTGGAATCTTTGCAACTAGGTGGAATGATCAGCTTGACTTGAAATCAGGAATATCTCTGTTCAAATTTTACTTCTGGTACTTAACTAGCTCTATGACCTAGGCAAGCCTCAGTTTACTCATATGTAAAATAGTGATCGTGATAACACCTCTCTCACAGTGTTCTTGTGAAGATCAAGTGTACTTTGCAAACCTTAAATTACTACTTAAATATTGGTTATCACTATTATTATTACATATGTTGGTTATTATTAGGTAGTCTCCAAAAGGCATGAACAAGTCTTTTGACTGTGAGTGGACTTCCTGGTCAATATTACTCTAGTTAATCCAATGGTTAATGAAGATATCTTAATGGATCAAGGATTTGAATTCGTTTAATGTAAAATCTATGATTGAATGATTGTTTCAGTGGAGGTGTTCAATCCTCATTCATGGCTAATGACAAATTTAGATATTTCATCAACTGGTTAAGGTACTGAGGAATAGCATTTTCTCACTTATTTTAAGTGGAATTGAATGACTATCTACCACAAGAACTATGAGACAGAAGTCAAGATTGAGGGAATAGTCTATGATCAGCTACCCCATCCCGAATGGGATGACTAACACCATCCTGACTATTGAGGGACCTAACCCAGGAGGGTTGAACATACACAGGTACACAGGTACACACACACACACACACACACACACACACACACACACACACACACACACACAGTTTGGTATCAAAAAACAGAGAAAGAGAAGAAGGAACTTAAAAGTGAAGGTAGAGCCAGGAAAGAGAAAGTCCCAAAGAGAGAAACAAACAAACAAACAAACAAAAACCCTTTATAATAGATTGGATTGAAAAAGGGAGTAGAAGATAATAAGAAAGATAGTAAAAAACAAGAAATCTGGACTTGATGAAGAATAGTAGGAAGAAATCCATTCAATTACAGGTAATCAGTGTCATTTATATTCCCTCTCTCTCCACTCATTTCTTTTTTGAAAGAGACAAAAAGAAAAGAGAGACAAAGATATAAGAAGTCATAATGGAAATCTACAATCAACAATCATAACAGTAAATATAAATGGCATGAACACACTCATGAGTTGAAATAGACTATAAAACAGAATATAACAACATCTTGTTTCTTCATAAAGATTCACAGAGTGTGTTATATTAAGGGGTTAGGGCACCACTAATGTAAGATATTCACTAAATTAGTAGCAGTGAAACCACAACATATTTAAAGAGATTATATATTATAATTAGATTGAATATATGCCAAGAATACAGGGTTGGTTCAATGTTAGGAAGCTATAACCTTTTTATTGATCATATGATTGCATAAAACAATCCTCCAATTATGCAATTATATTCATGACATTATCTGTAATAGAAAAATACTTGAAACTTATGTTATCATTATTTTTTGATATAGTTCTAGAAATACTAGCTTTCACAGTAATACAAAAAAAATAATTTGAGGAAATAATTCTAATGAGGAAAAATTAATGACTTTTGCACATTACATGATGGTTTGCATAAAGAATTCTAATTAATTTTAAATAAACATAAATTCAAACAGTGATTTCAGTAAAATAACATAAATAGCTATAAAATAAACACATAAAACCAATTAATCTTTCTCTATATTGCCATAAAAGCCATAATTAAGAGAGAAAAATAAATTCCATTAAAAATATTCAAGAATATATAAAATATTTGGGAATCCTTCTAAGATACACATAGGAATTATATAAACATAAATACAAAAAAGACATACTTTAATAATTTGGAAAATATTGTTAAAGGGATTTTCTTAATCTGTCTCTCTGTCTCTTTAAGAGGCAGAAGAAGGGGATTTCTAGGTGGAGCAGAGCTGACAGGAGTCTGTGTGCCAGAGCTGAAGATTCCATTACCAGGAAGACAAAGAGAGATATATAAGGAAGGAATCAATTGGCAGCTGAGCTTTTGCCTCTGGATATCTAGAAGAGCAAGAAGTGGGCCTCTGCCTCTGCTACTGGAAGTTTTGCTACTGACAGTTGGAGGAAACAACCTTATTTAAGGAGTGCATGGGTGATGAATGTCCATTTAATTATTGTAGATAGGTAATTAGTGAATCAATTTTAGGTAGTGTAGGTTAAATAGGCCTGGTCTGGCCAGGCAAGAAGCACCTGTCCTTGAAGACAGAGTAGATTTTTTAGAAATTTTAGTTAGTATTAGGAATTTAGGTACAGTCATAGGGTATTAGAATAATACTCTCTTTCCTCATTTTTATTTTCTATATGTACTTCTCAAATTAAACTAAGTGTTTTACAAACTGCTCTCCTCATTTTTGTCAAACTCCTACCATTTAACCCTTATAATATCAATTGCTCATGCACGATCCTTATTCTAGTGTCCTTTATATAGTGAAATATTGATGATACTTATTAAGTTCATGATTTTTTAAAAAGAGGAAAAATAATTTTTAAATAGGTCAAGAGGGCACAGAATGAGATACATGCTTGTCCAAAGTGTTTGCTATGGTTATGGAGGTATTCACTACATAGTCAAAGCAGAAGAGACATTCCCTTGAAGTGGAAAGGGTTTACAGATGTTCCTGTCCCTGGATGATATTGTACTAATTATATCAGACCCAGAACACTGCAGTCTTCCTAAGGAGATCAATAAGCACTTAAAGGAGAATTTGGATTCCCTTGAGAGAAGGAAGAGGAGTGATAAAGGCTGTTTTCTAAACTATAATATGCAATTGAATGGATAATGCCAAGGGTGTTCAACTGGTACCTATATCTAGGTAAAATAGTTAATTACCTCTGAGAAATTGATCAATGCATTTGATGACCTCAAGCATAGGCATAGTGGATAGACACTGGATTTGGGTCAAGAAGAACTAGGCTCAAATTCTACTTAGGACGTTTATTAGCTTTATGATTCTAAGCAAGTCTTTTAAGTTATCTAGGTCTCAGGGCCATTTTCTACAGAATGAGGGGGTAGACTTGATGACTTTGAAGATTCCGAATATGTGAACCTTTGTTTCTATGAGATCATTCAAAGGTTCACATATTCTTTCTGTGAGTCTATATGACTAAAACTCATAGAATAATAGATTCTCTGAGGAATTAACCTTGAAAGATACTCAAAGGGCTATGGAGAGTCTCTTGGTTGTTGTGAGTAGATTAGCATTAAACTTGTCATTAACAGCCAAGAACTACAAAAATAAGGGGAGTAAAGAATGTCATCTGAGATTTGTGTGACTGGAAAAGGCAAGACAATTATGTAGAGAAAACAAGGAATTACCTATCGTAAACATATAGTGTGCTCCACTAGTATCTGCACTGCCAAGAGAATTAAAGGAAGTCCCAAGCCATTAGGTGGATTTGTGGAGGACTTGGACAAGAACCCCACAGAATGCCAAGATAAGGTTATGTCCTGATGAACTCCCATAGATGAGATCACCCACCCACTGAAGGTTGGAAGTTGGTACCATATGAATGGAACTATATGGGGGAAATACAGAATTCAGCATATTGAGTGTTTGGCTTCATTTTCCAGTCGTTGGTTGGACCAGACTACATATTCTTTGGGATTAGCTTTTTAAATTACAGACAATGGTTGTTCAGATCAGTCCATAATCATTTTGACTTTCAATAGTAATCTGATGAGTTCTTCAAGGACAACTGAATCTATTCATTGAATTTTTTTTTAATCAATCAAAGCAGAATAGTTTTAACAAACTAAAATCTATAAAACAACAGAAGTAACTCAAAGGATTAACTGTGATGCAAGGCTGAAAGAAGCATATCATAGCAGTATGAGAACATCCCTTAACTGACTGTTGAAAGAGTGTGGGAGGAACTGGGGTGCCAAGATGGAGTTATGCAAATCTGTTTTATGAGCTTGGCACAGGGATGCTTGAAGGAGAAATTAATTACTGCATCCTTTTCAGAAGTGCCAACCCTAGCAACATAGAGCAATCAACTTCTTTGACCAACGGTACAGTACTTAAACTCTTTTCATTTGGTTTGACCTATGTTAGCATTCACTGAACAATTTTTTTTATATATGACCACTGAGTAGGCTATAAACTCCTGTCCCCAAGCTCTCTAAACCCTGGAGCTAGTCTTACCTTCTAGAAATATTCATATTACTCTCCACACTGAACTCACACTCCTTTTAACTCCATGCTAAAGAAGAGAATTCTGTTTCCCTTGACACATAGAGATTCTTGGACTTTGGTACCTTGGTAAATGTTCTTTCCTATGCCTTCACTTCCCAGCTCTTCCCACTGGCTTCTGTTATAAGGAAAGGAAGGAGCAGAATCTTCTGCTCCTTCCTTTGCTTATAACACTTCCTACCTACTCTTTATTTTATTTATTTGTTTCTTTTTGTTGATTGATTGATTTTATTTTTTTAAACTCTTACCTTCCATCTTAGAATCAAGACTGTGTCTTGATTCCAAGACAGAAGAGCAACAAGGGCTAGGCAATGGGGGTTAAGTGACTTGTCCAGGGTCACACAGCTAGGAAGTGTCTGAAGTCATATTTAAACTTGGGTCTTCCTGACTCCAAGATCAGTCCTGTATCCACTACACCCCTGGCCGTCCTAACATACCAGATCACAAGCTCCTAGGTGGCAGATATCTGTATCTAATCTAAATTTTATATCTTTCTGTGCACCTAGCATAGGACTCTGCACACAGTAGGTACTTGATGAATGTTTCTTATGTTATTTACTAATCTATTTTTATGTTGTTTATATTACATATCAGGACATGCAGCATGCAGTAATCAACAGAAAACTGACTTCCAGGTCAAGAAGGAAGGAATAAAGGAATGAAGTGTATCCAGTAAATGAATATTATGTGTCAAGAATGGTTCTTCGTACTAAAAATTCCCATACAAAAAGCCTGCCTTGGAGGAAACCATATTCTATTACTTTTTTGTTACTTTTATATCACTTAGATTTCTCAATGTATCACTCTTCCATCTCCTTATGACCATGCCTTAACAAAGAAAGTTTTTTTTTAAAGAGGAAAATAAAATTCAGTATAAAGAACCAATTGATTGGGAAGAAAAAAAGATATAAATAAAGTTCCAAATCCAAGGACTCTCCATCTCTACAAAAGAACTAGAGGACATGTCTTCTATATTGTTTTGGTGGGCAGAATTTTACATTCTAATGGAGGACACTACATACAGGGACTGGTATCCAAAGAAGGGAGCAATAATTGCCCCTGAAGTCCCAAAGATGATAAGGAGAACCAGGGCAGTCAACTGATACTCCTTATCCAGGGACCATGGTAGAGATGATTTGATTATAGAGCTCTTAGAGCAAAAGGGGGGATTGGGGAGAGGAAGAGTGGTGGCAGTAAGCAGCTGCCATGAAGTCTGCCTCTGATGCAAGCTAGTAATATGACTAGGAAAATTATTATCTTGTCAGTGCCCCCAAACAACTCTAAAACCAGAAGCGATTACTAATGAATTGGAAGAGAAAGTTTCTCACTAGCTCCTGTGACAAGGAAATCACTTTAAAAGACTGATATATATCAATTTAAGGTCGCCAAGGAATTCAGCTATGTAATTCCTAAATGAAAACTCAAGTCAGCCGTCAACCTTTTATAGAGTTTAATTACAAACAGGAGGAAGAAAGGAATTAGAGAGAGAGAGAGAGAGAGAGAGAGAGAGAGAGAGAGAGAGAGAGAGAGAGAGAAAGGGGAGAGAAGGGAATAGGGCTTAAATACCCCCTTCTGTTTAGGCTGGGCCAAAAGGCCCAAGCCCTTAGATAGCTGGGGCAAAGAAAGGAGATCAGTCCCTATTACTCACGTGACCAAAATGGAGAAACAGTCTCAGGGGCCTCCACCTCCAGCTTCCTTCAGAGCAAGCTTCTCCGAGCACCTCTCCAACCACTCTGAGCCAAAACTCTCCAACCACCCTTCAGTCCTCAGACCCCTCTATCTTTAAGGAAACCATCCAAGTTCCCTCCCCTCAGTTCTCACATCTACCAATCACTGTCCATCATTTTCCCTGTGCCAATGGTGGCTCTAGCTTAACCCAGGACCGCCCAGAGGTCTCTGGCTTTGCACATGTCTGTTGGAGGTCATATTCTCAAATAATTAAATCTTGATCTTTTGCTACAGCCCTTCCTAAATCCTGTTACCCTGAGTAGGGTAGAGATTGGAATAATTAAATTTTGATCTATCCTGTTAGGACTGAATAGGGTGGAGATTGCAATTTCCAAGACTTGGTTCTGTCATTCCAAGTATCTCCATTGTATCAATTCTAAAATCAATCATGACTCAAAGAAATTCCTGTTCTATGCTGAAGCATAGGTTAAAGTCCTTTCCATTGTTCAGCAAAAGGTTTCTGTCCTAAAGTAATCTTAAGAAGGGAGGAGGAGGAACCTCCCATGCCAATGGGGTTCACATTCCAATAGCCAAGACCCACTATCAATAGGAAATTTTTCAAATATGAAATTTCCCAATGGTGAATTTCCAACATTTATAAGTCTAAGAAATTTTAAGGTTTACACTCCCTACACAGATAAAATCATAGGTTTTATTATAAAACAAATCTCCAAGTAGAATATAAGCTACTTGAGGCTAGAGTACTTTTTTCTCCTTGAATCCCCTCCCTTCCTCCCTCCTCCTTTACTCTCTCTCTCTCTGTCTCTGTCTCTCTGTCTCTGTCTCTGTCTCTGTCTCTGTCTCTCTCTCCTCTCCCCATCTCTTTGTTTCTCTCTCTGTCTCTTCCAGTTTCCCTGTCTCCCACTTCTTTCCTCCCTTCCTTGTTTTGTTTTGTTTTTTTTTCTGTTTTCTAAATCTGGTGCTTAGTCCTAGTGCTTTACATATATTTCTGTATTTTAAGTCATCATTTTGTGATACTCAAATAGATCCTACCCATCTATAACTTGCAGTCTCAGATTACTACAGAATTTAAATAACTTGCCTGTCTTGATTACAATATAGCTAGCAAGTGCCAGAAGTCTTCCACATAATAGGTGCTTTAAAAATGCTGGTTAGATTAAGTTGTTTTATGCACAGTTTATATTCTTGCCATGACCAGAGCCATTTTGGGAAATAGACAACAGGTGTTGCAGTGTGATGACATATAACTGATTTAACATACTTTTGAACTGCTTTACATAAAACATAATCCACAAGGCTGGGGTAAAGATATATTCCACCATAAAGTAATTTCCAATCTACTCAGATGAATGCATTTTACATATATTTAACCCCTTTTCTTTTTAGTATAAATTCTTGCATAGGTTCATAAGTTAGTAGATTTCATGCAAGAAGGGATCTTTAAATATATGTTGTTGTACACCTCCATAATTTTTTAATTTTATTTTTTAATAAAGTTTTATTGATATTTTTAACATCATCAAATTTTCTTCCATCTCTCCCTTTACCCCTCCTATGAAACAAATAATACTTTAAAGAAAAAGAATTTTTAAAAAATCAGCAAAACAAATCAATATATTGACAAAGATTTAAAATATGTATAATATACTATGTCCATGGACCTGCTACTTTTTTAAAGGTATGAGATGTGGGGATAGGGGTGGGGACTTGTCTCCTCAAATCTTTTCTTTGAGGACATGCTTTCTCATTGTAATTCTGTGATATTTACTTTTAATTGTTTTATGGTTGTTCTTTTGATTCACATAGCTGTAGTCATTTCATTTTCTTGTCTCTGGTTACT